>NC_038046.1:31789357-31868868 GCF_002211085.1 Panicum hallii | reverse complement strand
TCGATAGTATCCACAACTCGATAGCCTATCATGCTGATCTCAATAGGCTGCCATTGTGAACGAAAAGGATGCTGAGGAATAGTCATCCTGACATGAGCCCTATGAATTCCTTCTTCCAAATGTTCGACAGCATCATACTGAGGAGGCTCCGTGTAGTGAAAAGACTGCAAGGACTCCCAAAGTAGACGAGGGAAACCTTCCTAATGGAGGGCATTAGTATGAAGATGCCCTTCCGGATCCCAGAAAACATTAGAAGGTGTTGCCATCTGCGACAAGAATGCAAATGGTGAAACTTTTATCTTGTTAAGAGAGTACAAGATAAATAGATCAAGATAGTCAATTCTGATAACAGCAAGGACTGAAAATCAGATGAAAAACTAAGGTTCTATATAAGATACCCAACCTAAAACTATCATTAGAACTCCATTAGCCCATTTCAAAGACAAACAATATATTCTTCATACACAAAAATCCTTTTGTTAACAAATTATGCATGCACGCACTACTCATCCTCACAACCAAAACAACTACTGAATATGTTCGGACTTACGTAGTTAGTTCCGGTGGCATATTCATACGTCTCTCACTATATATACTAATCGATAAACCCTACGCATCCTAATAGCGTAAGCGTGGTTAGTGTACCTGCAGAAGAATACTCATATATATATAACTCATGAACCTTTCATGGCAGCACGACATGAAAGCGTCCCCAAACATTACTGCTCACTATAGAAACAGCATGTGGCAGAACCGGTCGAATTATTCCGGCTCAAGTGCGCTATTGATCGCCGTACAACTGCAATCGGCTTAACGCACTTCAAACGGAACAATCCTTTGGTCTGTCGGGTCTCCGCCCGATTCAACCACGGTTCAGCAGGATCGAAGCAGGTTTATCTCGCACGAAGGCGAGTTCACATCACAGAATAGCTCATCAACTTTTAATTTACAACCATACAGCATTATTACAACCGAGTTTCAAAGATAAGTAAACTTATACATAACCATGTTCAACTGACAAGCATAACAGCTTGTCTAAACTCACAGCGGAAGAAAAAGTTTTACGCGACTACACACGTTGCGAAGACGGACGCCAAGCTTAGCCCAGGGCCTGGTGTCACTCCGGAGGGTCAGTGCCGGCCGGGGACGGGTCCCACTCCACGGACCAGCCAAACGGAACGGACGTTGGCCACCCAAGGTTGTCCGTGGGGTTCTCGTAGGTTATACCTGAAACAAACATTGGCAAGGCTGAGTATTCTAATACTCAGCAAGGTTTACCCGGGATTGGGTATACTTAGCCCATAACTAGACTCATAAAGGCATTGTAAAGGCTCTGGGTTTATTTTCAGCTGAAAAGTAACAAAGAGTATGAACTATTTTCAAGTTTTAGCTCTCATTTTCTAGTTGAGTATTTATTCTAGATTAGCACCTATACTAAGCAAGCAAGGTAGTGATTATCATTCAACAAGATTATCTATCCTTAGTTCCATTTCTTACTCAATGTGGCAGAAGGGATAAGCAGTCTCAATCCTCGTGAGAGGCGGACGATTCGAATCGAATTTAACCTTGCAAGGTAAACCTAACACACACGCTTGGAAGATCCAACGATCATTCCGAAGCAACCGTTTGCCTTTCATTCCGGGTCGTGGATCAGGTCCACCACAAGCGACTGCAGGACCGTACGCACACCCAATGTGTACAGGACATACGTCTGTAGCGCGACTACAAAAACCGTATTCCTGTCTGCCTTGCAGAACGTACTCCCGCACGTCGGTGCGTGTATACATAACGTAAAATCGAGTGGTGGGAGGTATGTCCACTTGCCGGGCCGATTGGTTACTAGGCTTACCGCTTACCATATTTCGCGGCATGTGGCTAGTACTTTCAAAAACTTAGCCACCACTACCAAACATTTCGGCCTTAAAACTTTTCATCAAAACAGACAGGGTAAACTTCCAGGTCATGACACAACACATGACCCTGTCCGTCATCCTTATAGTGGTTGCAGAAATGTAAACATGCAACTCCTATATCGCGCGAGTGACAGGAAATCACCCGACTTCTACCGGTCCTATTAGCGGAGCAACTATCCGATAAGGACTCGGGAGCATTACATTGGATTCCTAGGATTCATGCGTCTAGGGTTTCACTTCAACTCCTAGACTTAATGCAGGATATAATATAGATAAGCATAGATTGCAGTGTAAATAAAATAATGGGATATGTCCGGGGCTTGCCTTCGGGAGCAGGGGTAGGGGCAGGAGAGTCAGAGATTTCCGAACTCGGGTTCGGAACTTCAGTTAGTCCCTCGACGGCTTGTGCTGGATCTTCTGAAAAACCTTGGTCTTGTCCTAAGACCAGTTCGTAATCCCCGTCGTCGAGTACCGTTGATTCTATATGAGATGCAATAAAGTGAATAAGGTGAAATTTAAATTTGGAATTTCACGTTTCAAATATTATAACTCACCCAATTAGCACAAAATAAAGAAGTTTAGGTTTGAAGCACTATTTATAAAGAAATTACAAAGACATTGCTGAGTTTGTTGCAAATAAGTACTAAACATTTAAATTTGAATTTGAAATGAATCAAAATAAATTCAAAACTTTTAAATAAAAGATCATAGGTTTTGGAGATTTAATCATACATTAAACATCAAATAATATCACATTAAAGAAAGACAATAGATTTCAATTACAAAAGGTTACACAATAGGTTTAGTTAATATTTTAAATTTGGAGGTTCCAATTGAAAGAAGTAAATTTTAATTCCAATTTGAGTTTGAACTTTTGCACAAAGTTATCTAGAGCTTACAAAACACTCTTGCCAAACTTCACATGCAACAAGCATGAAATGACAAGGTTAAGTGTATATTACCCCTCAATCTTAGATTTAAAAATACAGGTAGAAATATTTTGTTTCAAACTAATCTCTATTAACAAAAGTCATAGAGTTTGAAATCTATTTTCTAACAAAACTGGTTTTGCTATTTTTAGATTTTTCTATGAATTACTACGAATTTCACAAGACAGGAAATGCTCTCACATGAAATAACAGATACTTCTATTACAGACTAGTCCCTAGGTTTTACACAAAACCCCTTGGAAAGAAAGCAATCAGTGCAATTGGGTCCACAGCCATGGCCGGCGGGGGAGGAGCTCGGGGCCGGCCAAATCCCGGCCGTGGGAGTCGCCGGCGGCGAGGGGAAAAGAGAGGGAAAGCACGAGGAGGTCCTGCGCTACCTGAGGGTAGTCTCGGGGAGACTCGAGGCGGCCGGGGCTGTGCTGCCCACGGGAGGTCGAGCCGGCGGCCGGTGGCGCACGGCGGCGGTGGGGCTCCGGCGTGCGGGGGAGGGAACGGCCGGGCTGGGAAGGTGTGGTGAGGCACGGAGGAGCTAATGGTGCGGTCGGTTTGGGAAGGAAAAGAACGGAGGGGGAAACTCCACTACGGACCGAGCTCACGGCGGCGCTAATGGAGGCGGCAAGCTTTCTGTACCCGCGCGGGGAGGTCGCAGGGCGGCTTTTATAGGCAAACAAGGCGAGAAGGATAGGCACGATGAGCCGGGCTTTGGTCTGCGGGCGCTACGGGGAGGATGAACCACCGAGGTGCGGCGGCGACAGAGGTGCCGGCGGTGGCGTTGCAGTACCGCAAAGCGGCGTGGCGCGCGGCCTGGGCGCCAACAGGGGAGGGGGCTAAAGCGGTGAACGGGCAGGGGAATGACGCGTGGCGAGGGGGAGCAGAGGGTGGCCGGCGGCGACCAAGAGCGGCGCACTGCGCCAGCGGCAGGGCGCTAGGAGCAGAGCAGGGGAGCGGTGGCGCCAGGAAGAAGAAGGGGTATGAACTGAACCAAGGACTGACTTGCAAAATCAGAGAAAAGCAGGGACCTTACTGAAAAGAACTTGCAACTTTTAAACCAGAGCTCAAATGGAGATGGCCCAAAAAGCAAAAGTGCATGGTTTTTCAAACTCTACAACTTCTCTTTAAGGTCCATCTGTAGTTGAGCAATAGTTTTAGAGATAAAGTAGACTTAGTAATAATTTCACATTTTGTGTAAATCCCATGGTAAAATTACTTTTACATTTATGCCCAAGGGTAATTTCACTTGTTTTTGCCATTTAACCACAGATGTCACTTTTTACAAAATAACCCTTATGTTTTTAAACTTTTCCCCCATCTCCACCCATTTTGCATAAAAGGACCCTTAGTTAAATTTATTTATATAACTAACACATTTCCCTTAACATTGCACATAATAAGCACACCTTTGCCATATTTTGCAGATAAACACATATCAAAACTTTAGGATGTGACTATACTAAGTACCTGAGTGTCACAGTCTTCCCCCCTAAAAAGAATCTCGTCCCGAGATTCCGAAGCAGAATGGAATAGAAAGATCAAGCTCGGAGATTGGCTTGGAAGAAATCGGGAAAGTTATGCTGAAGATAAGATTCAGTTTCCCATGTTGCCTCTTCTTCCGTATGATGGTTCCACTGAATCTTGTACATTTTGATGGTTTCTCTTCTGGTACTTCTCTCTTTAGTATCTAGGATTCTGATTGGATGTTCTGTATAGGTCAGATCTGGTTCGATTTCGATAGCTTGGGAATCTATGATTTCAGTAGGGATCTTAACACACTTCCTGAGTTGGGATACATGAAAGATGTTATGGATGGCCGCTAACTGAGGAGGAAGCTGGAGACGATAAGCTACGGGTCCACAGATTTCAAGGATTTCAAAAGGTCCGATGTATCGAGGAGCAAGTTTCCCTTTTACACCGAATCTTTGAATACCTCGAGTAGGAGATACTCGAAGATATACGAAGTCTCCGACGTGAAACTGTAATGGCCTTCTTCGTATATCTGCGTAGCTTTTCTGTCGGGATTGGGCGGCCTTTAGATTGTTCTGGATAAGCTTGACTTTATCTTCTGCTTCTACAACTAGATCAGGTCCAAAAATTTTACGCTCTCCGGTTTGTGACCAACTCAGAGGAGTTCGGCATCGGCGACCGTATAATGCTTCAAAGGGGGCCATCTTAATACTTGTCTGATAGCTATTGTTATAGGAAAATTCTGCTAATGACAAGTATTTATCCCAATTTTTATCAAACTGGAGTACACAAGCTCTGAGCATATCTTCCAGAATCTGGTTTACTCGCTCAGTTTGCCCATCCGTCTGGGGATGGTAGGCAGAGCTTCGAATTAATTTAGTCCCAAGAGCATCATGAAGCTGTTCCCAGAACCTAGCAACAAATTGTGCTCCATGATCTGAAATGATCGTTTTAGGTACTCCATGGAGTCGAATAATCTGATCTAGATAAA
Organism: Panicum hallii; assembly: GCF_002211085.1. Classification (NCBI taxonomy): domain Eukaryota; kingdom Viridiplantae; phylum Streptophyta; class Magnoliopsida; order Poales; family Poaceae; genus Panicum; species Panicum hallii. The sequence goes on along the minus strand of NC_038046.1, from coordinate 31,863,553 downwards.
TCTCGGCATACCTTTTGGCATTATATGTGGTATGCACGGAAAGGAAATGTGCAGTCTTGGTTAATCGATCAACGATTACCCAAATAGAGTCATGCCTCCGAGAAGTGTTGGGCAAGCCCACAATAAAGTCCATACTGATATCCTCCCACTTCCACGAGGGAATGGGTAGAGGTTGAAGGATACCAGCAGTCTTCAAATGACTGGCTTTGACTCTTTGACAGATATCACATTCTGACACATATTTGGCAATTTCTCGCCTCATACGGGTCCACCAAAAGTTCTGTTTCAGATCCTGATACATCTTCGTACTGCCAGGATGCATAGAGAATTTGGACAAGTGGGCCTCGTCCATTATTTGCCTGCGGAGCTTATGGTCTTTGGGTACAACAATACGTTCGTTGAACCATAAAACTCCTTCAGGATCTACTCGGAAGCATTTGTACTTTCCTTCACCTTGGATTAACTTTTGTTTAATGATTTTGACCCCTACATTACGCTGTTGTGCTAGAACAATACTATCTCTAAGTGTGGCTTTAACCGAAAGATGGTTTAAGTCACCTTGGGAAATGATCTCTAGATTGAGCTTTCTCATTTCCCAACAGAGGGTCTCGTTGAACGCTTCAACGGACAAGCAGGAGCAATGTGCCTTGCGACTGAGGGCGTCGGCAACAACGTTAGCTTTGCCGGGATGATAGTGTACTTCTAAATCATAATCTTTGATTAGTTCTAGCCAGCGTCTTTGCCTCATATTCAAATCTGCCTGAGTAAAGATGTACTTGAGGCTTTTATGATCAGTATAGATGTGGCATTTCGTGCCCATCAAATGATGTCTCCAGATTTTTAAAGCATGAATTACGGCTGCAAGCTCAAGATCATGAGTAGGGTAGTTTTGTTCATGAACCCTAAGTGCTCGTGATGCATATGCAATTACTCGGTTGTCTTGCATAAGTACACAACCAAGTCCAGTTCCCGATGCATCACAGTAGATGTCAAAAGGTTTTGAGACATCTGGTTGAGCTAAGACTGGAGCAGTCGTAAGATGATTTCTGAGAATATGAAATGCATCTTCGCATTTTTGATCCCAGGAAAATTTTACACCTTTCTTTAGTAGTTCGGTCATAGGTTTGGCTATTCTGGAAAAGTTAGGAATAAAACAGCGATAATAGCCAGCTAGACCGAGAAAACTACGAATTTGATGGACGGAGGTCGGAGGTTTCCAGTCCATCACTTCTTGTACTTTACTGGGATCGACGGATATTCCGTCACCAGAAATGGTATGGCCTAGGAATTTGACTGTATCTAGCCAAAATTCACATTTAGAGAATTTGGCATACAGGTGGTGGTCTCTTAATCGCTGAAGGATGACATGGAGATGCTTAGTATGATCTTCTGGAGTTTTAGAATAGATCAAGATGTCATCAATAAAGACTACGACAAACTTGTCGATTTCTTGCATGAAGACAGAATTCATGAGGTACATGAAATAGGCTGGGGCATTAGTGAGACCGAACGACATGACGAGATACTCGTATAGACCATACCGAGTGGAGAAGGCTGTTTTTGGAATATCACTAGGCCGAATCTTAATTTGGTGGTAGCCGGAACGAAGATCTATTTTAGAAAACACCTTAGCTCCGGCTAGTTGATCAAAGAGGATATCAATGCGGGGTAAAGGGTACTTATTTTTGATAGTCACCGCATTGAGAGGACGATAATCAACACACAGCCTTAAGCTGTTGTCTTTCTTTTTCACAAATAGAGCTGGACAACCCCATGGTGATGCACTGGGACGAATAAAGCCTTTGTCTAAAAGATCTTGGAGTTGGGTTTTTAACTCGGCTAATTCATTAGGAGGCATTCGGTAGGGTCTCTTAGAGATAGGGGCTGTACCAGGTTGGAGTTTTATGATGAACTCGATATCTCTGTCTGGAGGCATTCCAGGCAAATCGTCTGGAAAAACATCTGGATATTCACAAACGACTGGAATATCCTCAAGTTTGGCCTTAGATGCAGCATAGGTGCAAGAATTAAATGATTTTGGTTGTGGAAGATAGAGGATGGTAGGTTCGTGTTCGAGTGAATCTATCTCCACAGTGCGAGAAGAGATATCCAAAGACACATGGTGCTGTGCCATCCAGTTCATTCCTAAAAGGACATCCATTCCCTTTAGGTCTAACAGAAGTAAATCTGCTTTTATTACCTGACTACCCAATAGAAGTGGTACTTTCATACAGATTTGATTTGATAGGGTTTTCCCACCAGGAGTGATTATCTTATAATCTTCTTTAGTAGGGTACATATCCAATCCTACTTTACTTCCACATTCTTTACTGATAAAACTATGGGTAGCACCGGAATCAAAAAGAACAATAACGGGATGATGGTTAATAGAAAATGTACCCGTCATTATCGGTGCCCCTTCAGGGAGTTCGGAGAGTGTAGTGAGATTCACCCTCCCTTGTCGGACCTGCACCACTTGTTTCTTACCCTTGCCCTTGTAGTTTGGACCAGATGTTTGCCCTTGGAATGATTTCCTAGGTTGAGGGCAATCCTTAATGAAGTGGGACGGGCTTCCGCAATTGAAACAACGATTATTGTTGTTTCCTGGAGTAGCTGGCGGAAAGCTCGGCCGCAGACCTTGTTGAGGTTGTTGCTGATTTTGTGGCAGGGGTGGTCGATTGAATTGTGCTTGCTGGGGAGGGCGGGCTACCCATCTGCCTGAGATATTGCCTCGAGGCAGAGCTCGAGGGGCATTACTCGGGACCAACCGATATCGCGGCGACTGTGGAGTTGCAGGCCCTGTGGGTGCTTTTCGTTTCTTTTCCGCTCTATGGGCGGCGATGCAATCTTCCTGAGTAATGGCCATGTTGACCAACTCATTGAAATCGTTGGCCTTCACTAAATTCAACCATTCTTTGAGCTTGGTGTTTAGGCCTCGACGGAAGCGATCACATTTGCGGGCATCAGTGTCCGCATGTGATCCCGCATACTGGCACAGGTGATTGAAAACCTGTGCATACTGTGTAACCGTACGGGTACCTTGGGTCAGGCTTAGAAATTCATTGAGCTTCCGCTCAATGAGTCCTGCTGGTATATGATGTGCGCGGAATGCAGTCCGAAACTCATCCCAAATGACCACGTGTTCGGCGGGTTGCATTGCATGAAACTGGTCCCACCAAAGACGTGCATGGCCTCGAAGTTGCTGGGCGGCGAAGAGCACTTTGTTCTCCTCTGAACATGGAGCGGACAATAAGGCGAACTTGGACTCAATGGTCCGCAACCAGGCATCCGCATCTAAAGGCTCCTCGGCCTTGTGGAATAGTGGAGGTTGGGTGCTGAGAAAGTCTTGATAAGTGGCCGATAGAGGTTCTCCTCGGCCTCGAGGTTGCTGCTGGAAATGGCCCATCTGAGCTTGTACAAGTTGATTTAGAAGCTCGGTTTGCCGGGCCATAACCTCGGCCAAGTTCGGAGGTGGCGGTGGTGGTTGCTGAGAACTACCAGGTTGTCCTGCCCGGAATCCTTCCGGGGTTCCTCGAGTAGCTCCAACCATCTGAAATAAAGGAGACATCCATTATCAACCATAATCTTGCTCCAATTTCAGATAATATGCAATTTATCCAGCTGAAATGTAATGCATATGCTCCATTCAATCTACTTATAACAGGTACACAGATGTTGAGCAGGATAACCGAAACTTAGGATTTGGATTACTATAAAGATACTACTATCTTACATCAGTACACTCCCAAGGTTACAAACTTTTACCCAAAAATACATGCCACATATACAACAAGTGGCTTTATAACTAGATGTTCTACCCACTACTTATGTTACATCTTATACATTTATCTAATCCACCACGCTGTCAACTATAACTAAAAGTCATCAAAATTGCCCACTGATGACTGGCTTCCAGAGGAGGAATGATGGGGACTGACGACTGGATCCCCATGCTCAGAATCAAGTTCGGAGACTCCTTCGATCTCCTCGGGATCTTCCTCTTCAGCTTCAGGTGCTGCAGGTGCAACGGGAGGAATCGGGGGCTGCTGCAATTCTTCAATCTGAGCTTGAGCATCATCCACTGCAAGGATCAGATCTTGAACTTGTGCCTGTAGAAATTCAATAACAGTATCCCGCTGAGTGATTATGTGATCACTCTCGTTGATCTGATCTTCACGATGATGGATGGTCTCGTTTTGAGTAGCGATTATTCCATTCTTCTCAAGTACCACTGCTTGAAGTTGATCGGCCTGGGTAAAGTACCTGGCAGCGTCTCCGTGAAAACTTCGCGCAGCAGTGATGGCTTATTTCACGGCGTAGCAACATATGATAGTGGTATTGTATACTCGTATAACGTCTCATTCCTTGCACCACTTCTTCTGGTGGACCTTCCAGCCTATGACTTTCAGGAATTATTCTGAGATCTTGCTCCACTTCACTAGGATCTGTTGTGGCGAACAAACCTATAGGTTGTCCTACAACTTCCTCGGGGTGTTGACTGCAAAAAGCATAAATGGCTTCTAGGGCTGCTGCTTCAATGGCGTCCATAATTCTGTAGCCCGTCGTACTGATCTCAATAGGCTGCCATCGTGAACGGGAAGGATGCTGAGGTATACTCATCCTAACATAGGCCCTATGGATTCCGTCTTCCACATGTTCAACAGCGTCGTACTGAGGGGGTTCTGTATAATGGAAAGCCTGCAAAGATTCCCATAGCAAGCGGGGAAAACCCTCCCAGTGAAGGGCATTGGTGTGGAGATGCCCTTCCGGATCCCAGAAAACATTGGAAGGTGCTGCCATCTGCGACCAGGATGCAAATGGTAAAACTTGTTATCTTGTTAGGAGAATACAAGATAAACAGATCAAGATAACCAATTTGATAACAGCAAAGGCTGGAAATCAGATGGAAAACTAAGATCCCATATAAGATACCCAACTTAAAGCTATCCTTAACTCTTCATTACCCCATTCCAAAAACAAATGGCATATCTATGATGTATAAAATTCTTTCATTGAGAAAAGATGTATGCACGCGCTACTCGCCCTCACAACCAAAACAACTGCCGAATATTTTCGGACTTACGTAGTCAATTTCGGTGGCATAACCATACGTCTCTCACTATATATAACTAGTCGGTAAACCCTACGCGTCCTAATAGCGTGAACGTGGTTAGTGTACCTGCAGAAGAAAACACAGATATATATATATCTCGTGAACCTTTCATGGCAGCACGACATGAAAGCGTCCCCAAACATTACTGTTCACTATAGAAACAGCATCTGTACAATTACCGCCGTACAGACAACGTTAACATACGTTATCGAAACAACGTATTCACGGGGGTACCGCAATATGCGGGGGTATGAACAGCGATCGCCATACCCTGCGCCGAACCATATACTCCCAATATAATCAACCTAAGTTGGTATATTGGCAGCATCTCAAGTAGGCCACTGCTTGAGAAACAGCGTTCGGTTCGCATCACCGACGGGAAGGCCAAGCTCCCTCAGTTGGCTGAGGATCCTTACCTTCTTACCTCCGTTCGTAGATGTCGTTACAGGAAGTAAGGTTGGGTTGTGCAGAAATTTAAGTTTTGACAGAAAGTAGTGCTGCAAGTCAGATCTACCTATACATATATATAGATACCATTAGCCACCTGATACTTTCCCATATAAACCCTTAGGGCTTTACGTTCTAAGCACAACCTTAACGGATCCAACGTATTTTGTAAACTCATTTGTTGGCAAACTGTTATCCAGAAAACACCTTTTAAGAGCTATTCTAGATGTAAAGATAAACCTACAGCTCTGATACCAGCTGTGGCAGAACCGGTCGAATTATTCCGGCTCAAGTGCGCTATTGATCGCCGTACAACTGCAATCGGCTTAACGCACTTCAAACGGAACAATCCTTTGGTCTGTCGGGTCTCCGCCCGATTCAACCACGGTTCAGCAGGATCGAAGCAGGTTTATCTCGCACGAAGGCGAGTTCACATCACAGAATAGCTCATCAACTTTTAATTTACAACCATACAGCATTATTACAACCGAGTTTCAAAGATAAGTAAACTTATACATAACCATGTTCAACTGACAAGCATAACAGCTTGTCTAAACTCACAGTGGAAGAAAAAGTTTTACGCGACTACACACGTTGCGAAGACGGACGCCAAGCTTAGCCCAGGGCCTGGTGTCACTCCGGAGGGTCAGTGCCGGCCGGGGACGGGTCCCACTCCACGGACCAGCCAAACGGAACGGACGTTGGCCACCCAAGGTTGTCCGTGGGGTTCTCGTAGGTTATACCTGAAACAAACATTGGCAAGGCTGAGTATTCTAATACTCAGCAAGGTTTACCCGGGATTGGGTATACTTAGCCCATAACTAGACTCATAAAGGCATTGTAAAGGCTCTGGGTTTATTTTCAGCTGAAAAGTAACAAAGAGTATGAACTATTTTCAAGTTTTAGCTCTCATTTTCTAGTTGAGTATTTATTCTAGATTAGCACCTATACTAAGCAAGCAAGGTAGTGATTATCATTCAACAAGATTATCTATCCTTAGTTCCATTTCTTACTCAATGTGGCAGAAGGGATAAGCAGTCTCAATCCTCGTGAGAGGCGGACGATTCGAATCGAATTTAACCTTGCAAGGTAAACCTAACACACACGCTTGGAAGATCCAACGATCATTCCGAAGCAACCGTTTGCCTTTCATTCCGGGTCGTGGATCAGGTCCACCACAAGCGACTGCAGGACCGTACGCACACCCAATGTGTACAGGACATACGTCTGTAGCGCGACTACAAAAACCGTATTCCTGTCTGCCTTGCAGAACGTACTCCCGCACGTCGGTGCGTGTATACATAACGTAAAATCGAGTGGTGGGAGGTATGTCCACTTGCCGGGCCGATTGGTTACTAGGCTTACCGCTTACCATATTTCGCGGCATGTGGCTAGTACTTTCAAAAACTTAGCCACCACTACCAAACATTTCGGCCTTAAAACTTTTCATCAAAACAGACAGGGTAAACTTCCAGGTCATGACACAACACATGACCCTGTCCGTCATCCTTATAGTGGTTGCAGAAATGTAAACATGCAACTCCTATATCGCGCGAGTGACAGGAAATCACCCGACTTCTACCGGTCCTATTAGCGGAGCAACTATCCGATAAGGACTCGGGAGCATTACATTGGATTCCTAGGATTCATGCGTCTAGGGTTTCACTTCAACTCCTAGACTTAATGCAGGATATAATATAGATAAGCATAGATTGCAGTGTAAATAAAATAATGGGATATGTCCGGGGCTTGCCTTCGGGAGCAGGGGTAGGGGCAGGAGAGTCAGAGATTTCCGAACTCGGGTTCGGAACTTCAGTTAGTCCCTCGACGGCTTGTGCTGGATCTTCTGAAAAACCTTGGTCTTGTCCTAAGACCAGTTCGTAATCCCCGTCGTCGAGTACCGTTGATTCTATATGAGATGCAATAAAGTGAATAAGGTGAAATTTAAATTTGGAATTTCACGTTTCAAATATTATAACTCACCCAATTAGCACAAAATAAAGAAGTTTAGGTTTGAAGCACTATTTATAAAGAAATTACAAAGACATTGCTGAGTTTGTTGCAAATAAGTACTAAACATTTAAATTTGAATTTGAAATGAATCAAAATAAATTCAAAACTTTTAAATAAAAGATCATAGGTTTTGGAGATTTAATCATACATTAAACATCAAATAATATCACATTAAAGAAAGACAATAGATTTCAATTACAAAAGGTTACACAATAGGTTTAGTTAATATTTTAAATTTGGAGGTTCCAATTGAAAGAAGTAAATTTTAATTCCAATTTGAGTTTGAACTTTTGCACAAAGTTATCTAGAGCTTACAAAACACTCTTGCCAAACTTCACATGCAACAAGCATGAAATGACAAGGTTAAGTGTATATTACCCCTCAATCTTAGATTTAAAAATACAGGTAGAAATATTTTGTTTCAAACTAATCTCTATTAACAAAAGTCATAGAGTTTGAAATCTATTTTCTAACAAAACTGGTTTTGCTATTTTTAGATTTTTCTATGAATTACTACGAATTTCACAAGACAGGAAATGCTCTCACATGAAATAACAGATACTTCTATTACAGACTAGTCCCTAGGTTTTACACAAAACCCCTTGGAAAGAAAGCAATCAGTGCAATTGGGTCCACAGCCATGGCCGGCGGGGGAGGAGCTCGGGGCCGGCCAAATCCCGGCCGTGGGAGTCGCCGGCGGCGAGGGGAAAAGAGAGGGAAAGCACGAGGAGGTCCTGCGCTACCTGAGGGTAGTCTCGGGGAGACTCGAGGCGGCCGGAGCTGTGCTGCCCACGGGAGGTCGAGCCGGCGGCCGGTGGCGCACGGCGGCGGTGGGGCTCCGGCGTGCGGGGGAGGGAACGGCCGGGCTGGGAAGGTGTGGTGAGGCACGGAGGAGCTAATGGTGCGGTCGGTTTGGGAAGGAAAAGAACGGAGGGGGAAACTCCACTACGGACCGAGCTCACGGCGGCGCTAATGGAGGCGGCAAGCTTTCTGTACCCGCGCGGGGAGGTCGCAGGGCGGCTTTTATAGGCAAACAAGGCGAGAAGGATAGGCACGACGAGCCGGGCTTTGGTCTGCGGGCGCTACGGGGAGGATGAACCACCGAGGTGCGGCGGCGACAGAGGTGCCGGCGGTGGCGTTGCAGTACCGCAAAGCGGCGTGGCGCGCGGCCTGGGCGCCAACAGGGGAGGGGGCTAAAGCGGTGAACGGGCAGGGGAATGACGCGTGGCGAGGGGGAGCAGAGGGTGGCCGGCGGCGACCAAGAGCGGCGCACTGCGCCAGCGGCAGGGCGCCAGGAGCAGAGCAGGGGAGCGGTGGCGCCAGGAAGAAGAAGGGGTATGAACTGAACCAAGGACTGACTTGCAAAATCAGAGAAAAGCAGGGACCTTACTGAAAAGAACTTGCAACTTTTAAACCAGAGCTCAAATGGAGATGGCCCAAAAAGCAAAAGTGCATGGTTTTTCAAACTCTACAACTTCTCTTTAAGGTCCATCTGTAGTTGAGCAATAGTTTTAGAGATAAAGTAGACTTAGTAATAATTTCACATTTTGTGTAAATCCCATGGTAAAATTACTTTTACATTTATGCCCAAGGGTAATTTCACTTGTTTTTGCCATTTAACCACAGATGTCACTTTTTACAAAATAACCCTTATGTTTTTAAACTTTTCCCCCATCTCCACCCATTTTGCATAAAAGGACCCTTAGTTAAATTTATTTATATAACTAACACATTTCCCTTAACATTGCACATAATAAGCACACCTTTGCCATATTTTGCAGATAAACACATATCAAAACTTTAGGATGTGACTATACTAAGTACCTGAGTGTCACACAGCATCTGTACAATTACCGCCGTACAGACAACGTTAACATACATCATCGAAACAACGTATTCACGGGGGGTACCGCAAAATGCGGGGGTATGAACAGCGGTCGCCATACCCTGCGCCGAACCATCTACTCCCAATATATTCAACCTAAGTTGATATATTGGTAGCATCTCAAGTAGGCCACTGCTTGAGAAACAGCGTTCGGTTCGCATCACCGATAGGAAGGCCAAGCTCCCTCAGTTGGCTGAGGATCCTTACCTTCTTACCTCCGTTCGTAGATCTCGTTATAGGAAGTAAAATTGGATTGTGTAGGAATTTAAGTTTTGACGGAAAGTAGTGCTGCAAGTCAGATTTATATATATACTCTAATTGCCATCTGATATTTCCCATATACATCCCTAGGGCTTTTACGAACTAAGCACATCCTTAACGAATCCAACGCATGTTTGTAAACTCATTTGTTGGCAAACTTTTATCCAGATAACACTTTTTAAGAGCTTTTCCAGATGTATATGTAAACCTACAGCTCTGATACCAGCTGTGGCAGAACCGCCTGAATTATTCCGGCTCAAGTGCGCTAATGATCACCGTACAATTGTAATCAGTTTAACGCACTTCAAACGGAACAATCCCTTGGTCTGTCGGGTCTCCGCCCGATACAACCACGGTTCAACAGGATCGAAGCAGGTTTACCTCGCACGAAGGCGAGTTCACATCACAGAATAGCTCGTCAACTTTTAATTTACAGCCATACATACATTATTACAAGCCGAGTTCAAATATAAGTAAACTTATACAAACAGTGTTCAAACTGACAAGCGGAACAGCTTGTCCAAACTCACAGCGGAAAGAAAAGTTTACGCGACTACACACGTCGCGAAAGCGGACACTAAGCTTAGCCCTAGGCCTGGTGTCACTCCGGAGGGCCACTGCCGGCCGGGGACGGGTCCCACTCCACGGACCAGCCACAAGGAACGGACGTTGGCCACACAAGGTTGTCCGTGGTATTTTCGAAGGTCAACCCTGAAACAGATATTGGCAAGGCTGAGTATTCTAATACTCAGCAAGGCTTACCCGGGTTTGGGTATACTTTAATCCATAACTAGACTCATGAAGGCTTTATACAGGTTCTAAGTTTATTTTCAGCTGAAAAGCAACTAAGAGTATAACTTACTTTCAAGTTTTAGCTTTCAGATTCTAGCTTGATCAGCCATTCTAGGTAAGCGCCTATACTAAACAAGCAAGATAGAGATTGTCATCCATCAAGATTATGCCATTATTAATTTCACTTTTTACTCGATGTGGCAGAAGGAATAAGCAGTCTCAATCCTCGTGAGAGGCGGATGATCCGAATCGAATTTAACCTTGCAAGGTAAACCTAACTCACACGCTCGGAATACCAACAGGGCGTTCCAAGCAACCGTTTCCCTCATATTCCGGGTTATGGATCAGGGCCACCACAAGCGACTGTAGGACCGTACGCACATCGCTCGTGCAGGACATACGTCTGTAGCGCGACTACAAAACCCGTATTCCTGTCTGCCATGCAGAACGTACTCCCACACGTCGGTGCGTGTAAACATAAAATAAAAGTCGAGTGGTGGAGACAAGTCTATTTGCCGGGCCATTCGGGTACTAGGCTTACCGCTTACCATATTTCGCGGCATGTGGCTAGTACTTTCAAAAGCTTAGCCACCACTACCACACGCTGCGACCTTATCCACTTTTAACGAAACAGACAGGGTAAACCTTCAGGTCATGATACAACACATGACCCTGTCCATTATCCTTATAGTGATTGCAGAATTGTAAACAAGCAACTCCTATATCACGCGAGTGACTGGAAATCACCCGACTTTTACCGGTCCTATTTAGCAGAGCATCTAAGCGATAAGGACTCGGGTTCAATACATTGGATTCCTAAGAGATCATGCAACTAGGGTTTCATCTCAACTCCTAGACTTAATGCATAAGTATAGATAAATAGACATAGATTACAGTGTAAATAAAGTAATGGGATATGTCCGGGGCTTGCCTTCTTGAGTGGGGTTGGGGGCAGGAGTGTCAAAGGCTTCCGAACTTGGGTTCGGGGCTTCAGTTAGTCCCTCGATGACTTGCGCTGGGTCTTCTGAAAAGCCTTGGTCTTGTTCTAAGACCAACTCGTAATCCCCGTCGTCGAGCGTCGTTGATTCTATATGGGATGCAATAAATTAAGTAAGGCAAGATTTAAATTTTAGAATTTTACATTTCAAATGTTATAACTCATCAAATTAACACACAAGAATTCATAAAATAGAGAGCGTTTAGGTTTGAAGCACTGTCTATAAAAGAATCATAAAGATATTGCTGAGTTTGTTGCAAATAAGTACTAAAACATTTAAATTTGAATTTGAAATGAACCAGAATTTAAGTTCAAAACTTTAAATAAAAGATCATAAGGTTTTGGAAATTTAAACATACATTAATCATTAAATGATATCACATAGAGAATGACAATAGATCCCAATTACAAAGGGTTATACAACAAGTTTAGCTAATATTTTTCAAATTCGAAATGCCCAAATCAAATGAGGTTAAGTTTAAAACAAAATTTGAGTTTGAAAATTTTAACACATGGTTACATATAGCTTATAGAACATTCATGCCAAAATTCATAAGCAACAAAGCAAGAAATATAAAGGTTAAGCATAAACTACCCCTTAATCTTAGGTTTAAAATAGAGGTAAAAGTATTTTGTTTCAAACTAAACTTTATTAACAAAAGTTATAGAGTTTGAAATCTAGTTTCTAACAAAACTAGTTTTGCCATTTTTGAATTTTTCTGTGAATTGCTATGAATTTTACAAGACAGAGAATACACCCACATGAAATAACAGTCACTCCTTTACAAACCAGTCCCTACGTTTAACAGATAACCCCCTGGAAAGAAATCAATCACTGCAATTGGGTCCAAGGCCATGGCCGGCGGGGGAGGAGCTCAGGGCCGGCCAAATTCTGGCCACAGGGCTCGCCCGCGGTGAGGGGCAAGGGGAGGGAGAGCACGAGGGAACCTTAAGCTACCCACCGGTGGTCTTGGAGGGGCTCGAGGTGGCCGGAGGAAGGCTGCCCACGGGAGGCCGAGCTGGCGGCCGGAGGTGAGCGGCGGCGGTGGTGCTCCGGCGTCCGGGGAAGGGAAAGGCCGGGCTGGGGAGATGCGGTGGAGGATGAGGAAGCTGATGGTGCAACCGGTTTGGGGAGTGCGAGGGCGGAGGTGAGAGCTCCACGGTGGACCGGAGTCTCAGCGGCGCTAATGGAGGGCGGCGAGGTTCTGGGCGCGCGCGAGCAGGCCCGGATGCCCTTTTATAGGCAGTTGGGTTGGAAAAGGGAAGCACGGCGAGCAGGGCTTCGGCTTGAAGTTGCTAGGGGGGGTGAACCGGGGATCGCGGCAGCGGCAGAGGCATCGGCGGCGGCGACGCTTGCAGACCCGCAGGTGGCGTGGCGCGCGGGCAAGACGCCAGCGAGGGGAGCTAGAGCGGTGAAGGGCAGTGGGATGACGCGTGGGCGAGGGCGAAGCTGGAGGTGGCCGGCGGCGGTCAAGAACAGCGCACTGCGCCGGCGGCAGAGGCGCCAGGAAGCAGAGCAGAGGGGCAGGGGCGCCAGGAGGAAGAAGGGGGAAAGAATGAAGTTGGGGACTGCTTTGCAAAATTAGAGAAAAACAGGGACCTCACTACAAAGAGCTTGTAACTTTTAAACCAGTGCCCAAATGGAGATGGTCCAAAAAGCAAAAGTGCATAGTCTTTCAAACTCTACCACTTCTCTTTAAGGTTCATCTGCAGTTGAGCAACAGTTTTGAAGATACTATAAACTTAGTAATATTTTCAAATTTTATGTAAGTCCTATGGATAAAATTACTTTTACATATATACCCAAGGGTAATTTCTCATATTTTTGCAATTTAAACACAAGTTACCATCTTTTGCAAAACAACCCTCATGCTTTTAAACTTTTCCCTCCATTTCCACCCATTTTGCATAAAAGGACCTCTAGTTAAATTTAATTACATAACTATCACTTTTCAAAATTTGATCTAAAAGCTGGATTCTGGCAAGTAAAAATGGCTGAAGAATCCATTCCCTGGACCGCCTTCACATGCCCATAAGCCCACTATGAATGGCTTGTCATGCCATTAGGATTAAAAAATGCACCTGCATTATTTTAAAGAAAAATGCAAAACATATTTAATGAGAATCAAGAATCAAAACATATTTAATGAGAATCAAGAATATATACTATGGTTTATTAGTCTTTTCAAAAACCTATAAAGAACATATTGCTCATTTAGAAATTTTCTTTAGAAAGGCTGAATAAAATGGGTTAATATTATCTAAAATGAAAATATGTAAAGAAAGGATTAATTTCCTTGGTCATGAAATAGGTGATGGAAAAATATATTTACAAGAACACATTGCAAAGAAAATCTTACAATTTCCTGATAGTATGAATGATAAAAAGGTTCTACAAAAATTTCTTGGAATAGTGAATTATGCTAGAAATTATATTGATAATCTAGCAAAGCTTGCTGGACCCCTGTATGTAAAGTTAAGAAAAAATGGAAAAAAGTACTTCAACTCTGAAGATAAAAAATTAGTCCCAGCCATAAAGAAAAAGTAAAATTAGTCCAAGCCATAAAAATAATTATTTTATTATAGAAACAGATGCATGATGCATCTCTGGATGGGGAGCCATATTAAAGCAAAATCCAAATAATTATTCTTCAAAAACAGAAGAAAAAATATGCAGATATGCTTCAGGGAGCTATAAACTAAAAACAGTAAATAACACTGAAAGAGAGATCTTAGCGATAATTCATGCTCATGCGCTAAACGCCTTTAGATTGTACTTAGGATTTAAAGAGTTCACAGTACGAACAGATTGCGAAGCCATTTATCGTTACTATAACCAAATAAATAGCAAAAAGAGTTCTACTAGAAGATGGGTTTTATTCGAAGATATTATTACTGGAAATGGATATAAAGTAATTTTTGAGCATATTAAAGGAAAGGAAAATAAATTACCTGACCTCTTTTCACGCTCATCTTTTTTGCATAAATGATGAAGAAAAGCGTCACCTTCAGCGATATTGAAACATTTGTTTTTGGACAAGACAACAAGCTCAAAGTATTTCCACCAAACTCATACAAATTCAAGCCAAGAGGTCATATAATCTTGGATGAAGTGCAAGAATGTATTTTAGATAATTTCTGGTTCCAATACAACAATAAAAGAGAAGAAAAAGGCTACATGCTATCAATACTAAATAGCCTTGCCAAATACTTCCACCATATAAACAAAATCCTACCAACCCCAAATATTCCAGAAGCTCCTAAACATAGACCAATATATGTAGTTTATGACGGAAAACAGCCTAGTCTATATAAATAATATCCCAGAAAATAGAAGCAAATATGACCCAAGTGGGGATGTCATGGAAAAAATACAATGAGATTGATGAAGCCTTGACTAAAGCAAGATCTATATTGGGGGTAAATTATTATATAGAACCAACTGCCAAAAAATATATCCAAAATTTCAAATTAGTAAAGACAAAAGGAATACGACAAATAACCTCTAGATAGTGAATATATAGACTGAAAGATTATAGAAATATTTGAACAAACTTCCCCCACAATATAAAAAAGAAATAGAAGAACAAATTATGAATGAATTAAAGGATGAAATGAAGAACCAAATAATGAATGAGCTAAGATAAGAAATCAAAGAAAAATTTGAAAATATAAAGAAAGACCTAGATGAGATAATTGAATTTCCGTTAATAGATGACAAAATGGAAAACTCACCAGAAGATAAGATGGACATTCGCGGCCACAGCCAGGCTTGAAAGCACTTGAATATTGATAGAATATCAATAAATCGGGCATGGAAGCGTCAATAACACTCCCATTCCCTTAATTTAATAGTGGTACTATCGAATCTTTGAACGTGGAAGACATATCCTAAAAATACCATAGAATCCAAAAATAAAAATAATAATAATAAATAATAAATAAATTACTTCAGATCGTGATGTAGCATGCACCAGCACTGCATAGACAAGCATGCACTCAGCAAGCTACGGTGTCTTCAAGATTCTACATGGGGACTTGTTGCAAAAATATGCATGAGAAGCAACTCCAGTTAAGGCCATGCAAGCGCCATGCAGAACAAGTTGCCAAAAAATTAGCACCATACCGATGAAGTTTGCGCCATTCCGCAGAATGATAAGCTCAATAGAGAAGATAAGAAGCAACAAAGACCTCAGCACTCTCCGTGGTACTATATAAGGAGGACATGCTTCACAGAACAGAGGCATCCGAAGGAGTAGCCAAAGCCTCCAAGAGCGAACTTCCTGCGAGAGTTCCTAAAACCAATAAAATTCCTAGTACCATCCCTGTAAGATAGTCATCAAGTCCATTGTAATATACCTAGTGGAAGGTAATATTTTCCCTTCTTTGTTTTAAGAGTTTGGGGTTCCTAAAAGGGAAAACCATATGTAAGCATGTTTGTTTTAATAAAGTAGTTTCCATTTAATTTCCCTATATCTACTGGTCTGGTTGCGCGTTCTAAGTCTCTGTGCCTAGGACCCTATAGGAGAGACCTCTTCGGTAGTTCTCGTTTAAAGCCGTGTTTGGTAGTTTGAGAGGACGTTGTTGCCGTAGAGAACTGTTCACTTTGGGTGGAATTGCCTGGGGAGATGACAGGTTTTTAGGCCACATAGTTATGATCGTAGATAACTAGGGATAGGAGATTGCTTATTAAATACAGACTTGTGATAAATATGGTGAGTACCGAGTAGGACTTCACAACCACATAGCACACCGCTGAGCATATAAAACACTAATCACAAAGGACAAAAATTAATCAACGAATAAATAAATACACAAGCCGCATATTCTAATCTAAATATTTTAAGCATATAAGACAAGCATCCCAATCTAAATATTCTAATACTAATCTTAGATTCCACGCCAAACCATTATCAAATTAAGAAAATGAGAATGTTATCTCTCTCTCTCTCAAGCTTCTTTTCGGGGCAACATACAAGACCGGCAAATCAAGCCTCCACCTCGCCCCCCCCCCCCCACCCCAATTTCCTTCTCTTGAAATCCCAAGCACTAGCGCCTCCATTTTTCTTTTGTTCTTTCTGCCTCGGTGATTTGTCCAGACTGAAGAGGATAGCGAGCTCGAATGCGTAGCGGCTGGCGGGCTTGAGGGCATGGCGAGATCGACGACGAGCTCCGGCGGCAGGTCGGCAGCGAGGTGCCGAGGCTCGAGCGGCTGCAGCAGTGAAAAAAGATGCAATTTTGTGGGATCAGGTGGTGTCCCCACTGAGAACGCGTGGGGAAGAAACTGGTCGGTCGCCCAACGTACGCTTGCTCATATCTATACGCTTTGGATAGTGAGCCGAAATCGTTTCCTGCGTGAGACACGGTTTGTTGCTCTTTTCCCTTCTCTCCTTGTTAAATTTCTTGTCACGTTTGATTTTTCTTATATGAATGCCTATTTAATTCCATGGACACCAGCTGATGTGGGGTTAGGACTGCCCTAAGACGGCAATGAACCAAAACAATACCTCATCGTGGACCACTTTGATATCATCTCTAGGCAGTAGCTTCAAATAATCCAGTAGTGATGATACTATTGTATAGAGATGGAAACGGGAAGAAAATAGAAAAATAAATATCCGAGATATCCGAATCTGTTTCCATCCTAAGAGATGTAAATTGGAAGGAAATATGAAGACGGATATCTGAGATATCAGAATCTATTTCCATGCGCATCCAATCCGGTTCCATCTACCTCTCCATTGAAGGCGAGACATTTGTTGAAAAGCTTCTTGCATCTTATTCGGCCATGCATGCGAGAGGAAAGCTGGTATTGATGCACATCCTCTCTAATAAGAAAAGCTACTTCCAACTTGCAATTTGCATTGTTTTCTTGCCGGAAGGTCCTTAGGCTCCTTTCATAGGGGTAGTTAACATCAATTGGTTAGCTTTGTCTGGCCACTCGCTAGTCCTTGTTCCACATTTCCACCTAACCAACCCAACCTTCAGTCAAAGATAGGTCCATTTCTGGTTCTGAAAGCATGGAGGCTGCGCTATATAAGTGCTGGAACTGGCATTGCATTTTAAGCATCGAGCAGTCATCAGTTCTTAGGCATAACTCGCCTCTCCAAAGGTTGAAAGCACATACTGCATGTCAGTAACAATGGCAAAGAACTCCTCGACCTTCGCTCAGCTGCTTCTCGTCCTCCTCGTGCTACACCACGACACACTTTGGTCCACACATAGAAATGTGGGCAAAAGGTACTTGTGCAGACAAAAAAACTGTGGGCGAAAGTTTTCCCGACAGAATTATTACCGTTGCGGTAGAAACTGTGGGCTTAGCCTTTGCCGACAGTTAGAACTTTTGCCGACAGCTAGTATGTGGGCAAAACAGGGACCTACACCGACAGTTTCTACCTTTCCCGACAGTTAGGTTTTCCCAACAGTAGAACTTTCACCGACACATGATATGTTGGTTAACCACATTTTCTACAGTAAGTAGAACCATCAGGGCACATGCACATATATATGTATATATCCACCACAATCACATTTTCTGCATTAAATAGTACCGGGGTACACCTTCCATCATCTTTTAAATCACAATTCCACCGTATACGCAATCACAACCCAAATAGACATTTCAACTTGCAAAAACTGAGCAATTTACACAGCACAAACATATCCATTAATATGCATGGTTCCATAGACAATTAACTCAGGATCCACCAGGTGGCATCAGCATAGATAGATGTCAAATACAGTACCAAAATACATGTCCAATATCAAACTGTTAGGTCATAAGTTCCAGCCTATTATATGGTGCCATATGCATATGACCCACTGGGAGAGAATATACAAGCTTCTCTCTAATAAAAAAAAATCTAACCACACAATCACACAAAATATATTCTTGTTGCACAAAAGGTCACTCCAAAGCTTGTAACATGCCTTACTGCCAAAAGATTACTACGTACTCCACCAGCTAGTTGCCTGTTCACCTATCATGATAAGAAAGAATAATGAGCACACAATGCAAGCAAGAGAACATTAATCTGTATATATTGTTGCACTAGTGATACAACAGCAAGAAACATGGACATCATTTATAGAAGTGTCAAATTTAGTCATTGGATTCATAATTTTAAATCCAGCTAATACTAATACCAATGCAAGAATGTATTACCTGTGATTGCATGGGCAATTAGTACTTAAGTACCTGTCAAAGAAATGAATTGAAAGTTAAGCAAAGTAAATAATATAAAACATATATAAGTGGAGATGTCAATATAGTTTGGACTGCTAAGGTTGCAATCGTACCAGGACCTGGACCTTTTGACAGCTTTGAAGACTTCATGTCCTCCTTGATCTGTAACAAGTAAAGTTGTTGAGCAAGACTAGAACTTTCTTAGAATTATATATGTAAGCTAAAATATTACTCTGTCATGTGGCCAAGCAATGGATCTCCCACGAGCATCTCCAACAGACTTTAAGGCTCCATAAGGGCGAGGTAGTATAGCTTCTCTCATGAAAACATGATTGACAACTACCTCACAGTATTGAACGCCAAGAGGAGTGCCCCCCACTATAGATGATGGGTTTGTTGTTTGCATAGTTCCCTTAGCCACAGGGAGATTATAGGGCCTCACAACATTATACAAGATCACATCTCTTCCACCCTAAAGCATTAAAAAGACAACACAATATATCAGGTATGTTATGGGCATAAGGTAAACAATAAATTGTAGATTTAGCAATTACCTCTTCATGATGTGGTTCCTCTGGAAAAAAAACAGAGTGCCTAGTCATGAGCAAGTTTTCATCATCACTCAAGTGCATGTTATCTATTTCATCCTCAGCACGTGATCCCATATCATCATGATGGTTCTCTAGTTGTTCCCCAATAGTAGGTCGATTCTGCATGTTGCAATAAAGAATGCAACTATGGACCAATTACTGCATTAAAAACAAAGGTATATATAATACAAAAGAATGACCAGTTACCACATGAGCGGAACTGTTTGATCCATTTGGAGTGCTAGAAGGATTTATTTGCTGCTGAAGTAACTTTTCTAGCAGCTGTTGCATATTGTCCAAACGGCTTTCTAAAGCTTCCACTTTCTTATCAGATTGTCGACGAGCTTCGATTTCCATTTGAAGCCTGGTTGATGTGCATTTTTTGGCCCCAGGCATCTCCAATTCAGCAGGTGTTGGTCCTAAGCCAACAACACGAACATATCCATTCTTCTCTGGCCCACAAACATGGAAATAGGCATCACCTTCCCCTATACTCTTCTCTACTAGTTCAGGATGATCTCTGACTGCATCTTTCAGTGCATTCTACAAAAAATAAAGATATTAGCATACAATTGTTGTTTCAGCTCCAAGTGAAATGCACTTACATATCTCCATGACTTACAATTGTTGTTTCGGCTCCCTTGTGAGGTACTCCATTTTTATGTGTGTGTGTTTTAATAAACAATTCATCTCTACGTGCTGGACGTCCTAGCTCTTCACACTGTATGACAAAACATACAATTCATTCAATTATCATATTGCAGCTAAGAAATCTGAATAACGGATACAAAATTACAAGAATAGTGCATACCATTTCAAACCCAACACGTGCATGGCTCTTGCTTCCAGATGTATGGTTTTGAGTCTTCTTTGACCGATTTGCTTTCCCTCTCATTGAACGAACCTATCATCAAGTGTCATTTATAGTACTCATGATTCATATATAATAACTCTAGAAGTAGAGAATTATAGCTTACAGCTCCATCTGGAGACATCCAATGATCAATTAACCACTTCCAATCCTCCTCATGCACTCTTTCGTCTCGCAATTCAAGCAGTTCTTCGTATTCCATATCATCATGAAAGACCTTCCTCAACTCTGCTTTGAACTCCCTCCATTTTGTAGCTGCTGTTTTCATAAACCAGTTGAAGGACCCATTGTCTATATCCCAATAGAGCTGCACAGAACATATAAGCATATAGGGTAATAACAAATCACAAGCTGAAAATGTTCATAAATCATTTTCATCCAATATCACTACCTGAGCATCTGTCCACAGCTTATATTTTTTTTGTGGGCAAACCTTCCTCCAATCATCATGTGCCATCGGAAAGCCCTTTGTTCTCACAAGTGCACCAATAAAGTTAGCAAATTCAGTGCTTGAAGGTCCACAAGGCTGGCCACAGTCATTTATCTCTAGTTTGAGTTTTGGTTTATTTTGTCTTGCAAATATGTCAGCCTTTGTAGTTGGCCCTCTAACTTTTTTCTTCTCTTGTTCTCTTAACTCTACATCAAAACAATGGACCTAATAAGACCAACAAAATACAACAATCTGTTTATATAGATCAGCTAACAAGCATACCTTCATTCCTTGGCTGTAGATGAGCACTTGCTCCACTACTCCCATTCTCTGGCTGTAGATCACCACTTGGGCCATTCCTTGCCTGTAGATGAGCACTAGGTGCACCACTCCCATTCCCTGGTTGTACATTAGCCCGTGCAGCACTCAATCTCGAGCTTGTTCGTAAGTTGTGCTGAATTGTAGCATTAGTTGTCGTCCTCTTTTCTTGATGCCTCACAGCTTCCACCTTTCTCTTTTTTCCTGTCATAAGTGATGAGGAAACTTCCTGTCCAAGCTCTTGAAGCTGCAAAGCTTTGAGCTTCATGTTATTGGCTAGGACATCTGCATTTCTTTGTGCTTCATATTCGCAAACTGGAACATCCTTTCTTTTTTCTCCTGCAGTCACCATCTTTCCTCCTGAAAATATATACTAATAATTCAGTAATTGAACAGTGTAGAGGTGTAAGTACTAAGTATAGGAGAAAAGAAAAGTACTAGAACATGTAGAATTTGTTAATGCACCACGAAATTGTTACAACACACAATTGTGACTTACTTCCTCTTTTTCTCAGCAACAATAGTCCCATCAATGTCTGTCCTGACATGAACCATATCTTGAAGAAAATTCTTTAGGTCATACACTTTTGTATGCAGATCAAGAATTGGGCTATGGAACTTATTTTGATGATTTGCTTGTTCACTATCGCTTGCTGTCATGTCATAAATTTCTCGTGGTTTTGACCGACCCACTGCACTCCATTCTCTATCAACATGATCTTGAACATAGTAAACTTGTGTGGCTTGCGATGCTAAAATAAAAGGCTCATCTAATAGTCTTTCTCCTCCATTATATAAGTGATTGAAATTAACAATTGTGACCCCAAATTGATCAGTTTTCACCCATTTATCTTGAATGCGGTTGTCAACCCAATCACATTTGAAGAGCACAATATTTCCCTTATTGCGATAGTTTAGCTCAATGATTTCTTTGATCCTACCATAATATGTCTTGTTATGCACTACCGGGTCCGTGTTTCCATTTTCAAAGCAAGAGGTTTGGGCAACTAGAGCTACTCCACTATTTTGATACGGTCTACCCTCATCACTAGAGTATGTATGGAAATCGAATCCATTTATAGTATAGCTATTGTACATTGTAGCAATCATGAATGGCTCATTGGCTAAAATTTGCATCTCTTCCGGTACTTCAATACCATTTTCAACTAATCCTTCCACCTGTGATATAGAACATTCTAATCAACTTAAATTTCAATCAGGTCTAACAAAAAGAATTGTAAAAACTAAAGTTAGGTCATGTAAGGACTTACATGCTTTCTAAACCACTCAGGAAACATTTCATGATGAAGATTATTTATTTTTCGTTGATTGTGATTGCCAATTGAGCGCAGGTAATCTTTATGCTTGCTGAAAATATTTTGTAAAATTAAAAGACCTATAAGTATATATATGCATAAGGGGGGGTCCAATCTATAAAAGAAGCTTGAGGATCTTACTTCAAATATGGTTCTATTTTGTCATAGTTGAACAACACGTATCTATGTGCTTGCAGCCATGTCTTATAGTCCAAAGATATAGTGCACCTGCCACTCAATCCTCGCCCAAGGCTTCTGAAGAAAGGATTAATATTGGACATTGCATTATCCAAATCCTCCCCATTTCTTACTTGCCTAGTAAATCTGGTCTCACAACCATGTAGAAATTGTGAGCAGAATGTAAGACTCTCATCAAATTTATAGGACTCACAGATTGATCCTTCTGGATGCCTTTTGGTGCGAACATACCCTTTTAACCTCATCAAAAACCTAAGAATGAAATTTTTTTCACTATATAAGCTTAGCAATAGTCTAAAAACTAAAAATATATACTACTAATGGAAATAATAGTATAGTACCTCTCTATTGCCCACATGCTACGGTACTGTACTGGACCACCAATTCTTACTTGAGAAGGAAGATGAACCATCAAGTGTACCATAGTGTCAAAAAATGCTGGTAGAAATATGGTTTCTAGAATACTTAGTGTCTCAGCTATTTCAGCCTCAAGTTTCTGCATATCGCTTACTCGAATAGTAGATGAGTATATTTGTTTGAAGAAATTGCTCACACGAATTAGTGCTGCAGTTACTCGTGTTGGTAATATCCTTCGTATAGCAAGTGGTAGTAATTGCTGCAACAAAACATGGTTGTCGTGGCTCTTTAGTCCAATCAATTTCATTTCTGAAACATGGACATTATTCTGAATATTTGACGCAACACCATCTGGTAACCTCACACTCTTCAATACTTGGCAAAATAACTTCTTCTCCTCTGGACTCATTGCATATTGTGCTGGAGGCATGTAGAACCTATCTTCAACATCAACAGGATGAAGATCTTCTCTAATGCCAAGATTTTTAATGTCCAAGCGAGCATTTAAACCATCCTTTGATTTTCCATCAATGTTCAGAAGTGTATTCACAATGTTATCACAAACATTTTTTTCAATGTGCATAACATCAAAATTATGTCGAAGTAATAGACTCTTCCAATATGGTAACTTGAACCAGATAGATCTTCGTTTCCAAGTAAGTGGTGCCTCATTTTTTCCTCTACGTTGTGGGTTTGTTGGCTTCTTTGTAGTTGGATCCTTTCCAAAAATTGTGTGCATGTTTTCTGTCATCTCAAAAATTTCCTCTCCACTAAGTGGGGTAGGTGCTGGCCTATGCTCCTCAGTACCATCAAATAGTTCTTTAGCAGACCTCAATATGTGATTTTCATCCAAGAACCTCCGATGGCACATGATGACATACTTGCCTCCCTTTTTTAGTTGGAGAGAACACTCATGTGAGTGGCATTCAGGACAAGATACTTTACCAGAGGTAACAACTCCATGCAAATAGCCTAGGCCAGGTAAATCTGTGATGCTACATAATATGGCAGCACGCAATTGGAAACACTCATCCTTGGAAGCATCATATGTCCTAATAGCATCAACAAACATATCTACCATATCATTGACTAGTGGCTCAAGGTAAACATCCATATCAGCACCCGGTGCCTTATGACCAGGAATTACTAGAGATAGGATAAAATTTGTTTGCTTCATACACTTCCAAGGTGGCATATTGTATGGAATCAAAATAACAGGCCAAATGCTATATTTTGAATTGTAGGTCCTAAAAGGACTAAACCCATCACTAGCTACAGCAAGTCTAAGATTTCGACTATCAGAGGCAAACTCTGGATATGTAGAGTCAAAATCCTTCCAAAAAGGAGCATCTGCTGGATGCCTAAGCAAACCATCTTTGGTGCGTTCTTCATCATGCCACCTTACATCAGCCGCTGTTTTGGAAGACATAAAGTACCTTTGAAGCCTTTTCTTTATAGGAAAGTACCGAAGTACTTTCATAGGAACCCTATGCACACGTTTTCCATTAGGACTTCTCTTTTCTGATTTCCACCTTGATGTCTTGCACTTTGGACACACATTAGCCTTTTCATGTTCTTTCCAAAATAGTATGCAATCATTATCGCAAGCATGAATATTTGTGTAACCAAGACCAAGGCATTTTACCATATTTTTAGCTGCATTGAAATTTTTTGGAAGTGATGACCCTTCTGGCAAAACATCCTTAAGTAACTGTAGTAGCATGTCGAAACTTTTATCACTCCACCCCCCAAGAAATTTTATATGCAGCAATCTAATCATGAACCGAAGCTTCGAAAAGTTTCTACAGCCAGGGTACAGTTCTTTGCCAGCATCTTCTACCAATCTGTGGAAGGATTCCATATCCTTATCATGTTCTTCTTCATTACCTTCTAAGTCACCCATGTCATCTAAACCACCAGCTAAGTCTCTAAGTAAATCAGAAATGTCATCTTCTTCATTGGACTTCTGCACTTCTACTCTATCAGGTTGTTGGGTATTTGCAAAAAAGCTGGAGCTTGGTTCTCCATGATACAACCAGGTTATGTACCCCTCCGAAAACCCTTCACAAATCAAATGCTCACGTACTACATCGCTAGCTCTCCAACAGCTGTTTTTACATACCTTACAGGGGCACAATATTGTGTTTCCTTTAGCTGACTTGCTAAAAGCATACTCTAAAAAACTGTCAACACCTTTTATATATTCATCAGTTTGCCTTGGTAAATCCATCCAATTTTTATCCATGACGCTCTTGCTAGAAGCTGAGTAAAAATCTCAACTATATGAACAAATCCACCTAGATAGCAACTCTAAACCTCAGATATATCTCATTTTGCCACATTCAAACGTCTATAGCACATATATTACTTCTGAACGAAAATTCATCTCACACAATGAGAAAGTCTAGAAGAAAAGGAACATACCAATCACTGTTCAATAAAAATGAGAAAGTTGCTCCTTCAGTCCTTGGTCCAGTCCTCTCTGAATTTTGCCCCTGAAACCAAACGTAAATAAGACTATGATTAGATGAGAAAAGGTAAGAAAGAACTGATAGCACTCTCACTAAATCTTTGGTTTCACAGTACCCTTCACCAAAAAAAAGTATATCTTAAATCAATAGGATTCCAGCAAAATAATAAGTGGAAGGTTCTGGATATATAACAATTTAAAACTGCAGCCATATATATAACAATTTAAAACTGCAGACAATATAATGCAGCACACAATTTAATCTACCACATAATATATTAAAACTGGAGCAGTTAAAAGCATTAGACACAAAGTAAAAAAAATAGTGAAACACATCTAGCAGAGCAGCTCTGTTTAGAAGACACAAAGAAACACATCTAGCAGTGTGCATCATAAGCAGCCTGGTCACACATGTTCGATTAGTAGACCTTGAAATCCAACAGCTAGCGGAGCTAATTCCATAAGCAGCCTGGCAGGCAGCAGAGGTACTAATTCCATCTCATGCGCAAGAACAAATGAACCAAATCCAACAGCTAGCTAGCAGAACCAAATCCAATCAATTTCTATGGAAGAACAGAATCAAGACAGCTAGCTAGCAGCCTAGGGTTGAGGCTGCAGTGCCTGCCCGCGTGCAGAAGCTGCAGGATCGGAGGCTGCCGTGGGTGTCTTTGCGCCGAGATGAACGAGGGGGCAGGGGCAGTGGGGATTCACAGCTGCGGTGAGGGAGAAGGAGGTGGGGATTTGGGGATACGGTGAGGGAGAAGGAGGTGGGGATTCGGGGATTGAAAGTTTTGTTGTGTGCGCGGTACTTTTTTCCTTTTCCCGCGCAGCTGAAAAAATGGGCGCCAATGATGTTTTTCGCCAGCTTGGACACCCCTACGCCGACACATAAACAGTAGGTGATTCGGCCTACGCCAACAGTTGAGCTGTCAACATTTTTTCCCGACACATTATCTGCCGTCGTAGAAATGCCGACACATAAGGTGTTACTTAATACTTCCATTGCCGACAGATAATGTGAGGGTACAAGGTCTCACTATTACCCACAGATTATATGTTGCCAATAATAACCTTTTGCCCACACATCACTGTAGCCAATAGTGTACCATGGTGTATATCCTCGCAGCAGGTGGTGGACCAAGCTCCTGCTCCAACAGTCATAAGATAGCACTGTTGCCTTTTGTAAATAGACGCAAGAAGGTTTTCTGTTGCATAAATTACATGTTTCGAATTTCTAGCTGATGTCCTTCTTCATTTGTCGCGGCTCGACAGGAATCCTGCCCTTCAATCCCTGGGAAAGGGCCGTAATCGTAACCACTGAATCCATGGAATCCAGGTGCCGCATCTATATACAGCGGGATTTGGACGACTCTTCTGTTGGCGTAGCTGTTAGAACTAATCTCGATTCATGTAGCTGCATATTTATTTCCTTGTTCTGCATGTAAGTAGAGTTGTGTAGAATATATACTAGCAGGAGATGTGCAGGTGAGATACGTGCACAGTTAGCTCGGTTCTAGGTCATGGGCAAGGTGCCAGCGTGTCGTGCGATGCGGGGGTTGCCGTGGGAAGCGGTGTTGCACAGCAGAAGCCAGCCATCTGCATAGACAACTGATGGCCATGTTCAACTGCATGTGGATGCTGCACGAAGTGGCCGGATTGCAGGGAGCGAGAGGTCCATGTTGTTGCATGCAGCCACGAAGTGAGTTTGTGGGCTAGAGAATCGGTCCTGCTTTGCATGATGTTTTCACAATTTAGTTTAGTTAGGAGCATGGCGTGAGTTACTGCCTAGTGGTGGTGGTGGCCGTTGTTATCCCTTTGCACGTACTTAGTCTATATATGAATGAGAAAACGATGAAGCCTGTGAGAGGCTGAGTCACAAAACAAGTTGTGTTGTGCTCTTGCGTGTGACCACCAGAGAAGCCTTTGTGCGTACGGTAGATACAGAGGGAGTGATTCCCTACCAGAGAGAAGAACAAGTGTTTGTGATAAACACTTGCACCTGTGAGAGACCCTGACAGTAGCAAGTTCACTACATGAAACAACTATATACTCTTTTTTTCTTGTGCTTGCTTGTGTGTCTCGTGCTGATGTCCATGTAATGGCCTACTTTGTGTGCCAATATCATATGAGGGGCAGTATAACTGCCCGTGCAATAAAGAAGTTTGGAGCCGTTTAATTATTATGAGTATACTTGTGTATGTGTGTTTCGACCAATGGGTGGTAAACAAATCACGTGTTAATTACTTCTTAATGACGCCAGGTATAGACTGACTCACAGTACAAAAGTGACTGTACCACTAATAGCATCAAACATTCTGTTCAGATCTCTCTGTCTGTCTATATCTATTTCTAATGCTACACAGAACAGCATTTCATGGTTCGCCTGTCCATCCCGCGACATGTGGGTCCATCACCAAATGCCAATCTTACTATTACTAACTGTAGACTTATTATGAGCCTTAACATTAGTGAAAAAAAAAGATCAGTTCTAGAAGTTCTCACCAAAATTAGAAATATCCAGCCAATCCATTACCCTTTAATAATCAAAGTCATTACATCTTTATATTTTTTAAAAAATATCCAATTCTACCATTATGAAAATAGCCTACACTTACCCATCTCTCCTATTATAAAAATAACATAAATTAACCATCTAATCTTTATCTAAATTCTCCTAATATTCCAGCAGCCGTAGCACATGGCCCCCCACCTTCGCGTGCATGCCCCGGCCGGGTCAGGGTCGGACCGACCCGAGTCTTGGTCCGAGGAGAGGTAGGAGAAGGGTTTGGTTGCTGGGGTCCTCCTATCAGTGTGCCGAAGGAGAGGATGGAGGAGGGAGGGGCGGGGGGATAGATGGGCGGGGGCTCCTATATCTACCGGAAGATGGGAAGCCATCAAATCGCACGGCCCGCTAACATGTTACTCGTTTCATGGCCTAAACCAGCAAGTAGTGCCGCCAATAAACATCGGGCGAACAAAGGAAGGTTGCCTGTTCGCAGGTTGTTTCCTTTTTAATTTGCTATTGAGATTAATTTGCTAAATTTATAATTTTTAGGGGATTAGATTCATTTTTTTAAATACCATTTCAACATTTTGAATCCAAAATGTCACAGTGTATCAAGTTATCCAAATATAATATACGAATTGGCGAACGCATCTAGGGGCTCAGGTTGGTGAGATGGGGGCCGGAGAGGGGCGCACAGCGGCGGCGTGCAGCCGCGGAGCTTCGGCGAGGAATTGCGTGTGCGGGAAGGCGTGGAAGAGGGGGAAAAGGGGCCGGCGATGCTCCTTACCGCAACGCGGAGCTCCTGGGGCACTTGCTCGACGGTGGAAAGCGGCAGAGCAGCGGCGCATCGGGAGGCCAAGGTGCGGCGGCGGCGGGCTTGCGCAGCTAGGGTTTGCGAGGCGAGGGCGGCGGCTGGAGGGCGCGGGACGACGGCTTTATAGGGCGGCTGATGGGGCCTCGACGTGAGGGCCCGAGTCCGGCTCGAGGTCGGGGAAGGACTCGACGGGCAGAGCCTGCCTGGCGGTGAGGGAGAGAGGGAGAGGAGAGCGCTGGGTTGGGTCAGCTGGGCCGGGGGGGAGTATAGGCCGGCTGGGCTGGGCCTTGCGGGAGGAAGGGGAGAAGAGAAAGGAAGGGGAGGAAGAGAAGGAAATGGGCCGGGCCAAAAGAGAAAGAGATGGAGAAAAAGAAATGCATTCTAATGCATTTGAATTTTAATTTGAAATTTAAATACAAATGGAAGACAAGCAGTAAAACAATGCAATGCGGCATGATATGCACAAGACCTATATTTCCTTATATATCTTTTTATGATTAAGTAAATTATTGTTAATTCACGGTAAATGCTCTAGAATGAAAAGAATTTGAAATAAAACCTTATGGATCGTGAAGAAAATCTAGCAAAATTTATTTAGGTTCCTAATTTGAAAATTAGGGTGTTACAAACCTACCCCCTTTAGAGGAATCTCGTCCTCAAGATTCGGCTGGGCTAGCAAAGAGCTGGGAAAATTCTGCCCGTAAGTCGTCCTCTCGTTGCCATGTAGCCTCATCCTCTGCATGGTGACTCCATTGAACCTTACACATCTGAATCCTCTTACTCCGGGTGATTCTCTCCAATGTGTCCAGGATTTTGACTTTGTACTTTGTGTAAGTCAAATCATCCTGCACATTCAACTCCTCCAGTGGCAACTATTTCTCTGGTACTCTAAGCACTTTTTCAACTGTGATTTCGCGTAGGTAGCTCTTGCTGGTAAGCTACCTCGCCTTTCTATTTCAAGATCCTGAACGGGCCAATGTAACGAGGTGACAACTTCCCTTTGACCTTGAATTTGCGCAAACCTCTGATAGGTGACACTTTCAGATACACAAATTCTCCTTCTTCAAAAGTCAACTCCTGTCGTCGAGTATCTGCGTAACTTTTCTGCTTCGACTGAGCCACTTTCAGATTCTCACGGACAACTTGTACCTATCGTTCGGCCTCTTTAATGATCTCAGGCCCGAACAACTAGCTTTCACCTGTCTCACTACAATACAATGGTTTTCTAGACTTCCTGCCATACAATGCCTCAAACGGTGCCATCTTCAAACTGGTCTGATAACTGTTGTAAGAGAACACTGCAAATGACAAACTCTTATCCCAACTGTCTCCATGTTTTAGAGCGCAGACCCTAAGCATATGCTCTAATACCTGATTTGTCCTTTCTGTCTACCCATCAGTTTGTGGATGGTAAGCGGAGCTGAAATTCAACTTTGTGTCCATTGACTCATGCAACTTCTGCCAAAATCGAGACGTGAACTGAGTACCTCTATCTGACACTATCTTCTTAGGTACCCTATGCAAACACACAATTCGTGAGATATAAAACTCTGCTAATCGTGCTCCTGTGTAGGTAGTCTTCACCAGAATAAAGTGAGTTACTTTGCTCAAACGATCCACTATGACCCATATAGAATCATAACCATCTCGTGTGCGTGGCAATCCCACGATGAAATCTATACCGATTTCTTCCCACTTCCATTCTGGCACCTTCAATGACTGTAACAAACCGGCTGGTCTCTGATGTTCTGCCTTGACTCTCTGATACACATCACATAGTGCCACATGAGCTACAACATCATGCTTCATGCCATACCACCAATATCTCTCCTTCAAATCCTGATACATCTTGATACTGCCAAGATGGATAAAATAAGCTGAGTCATGAGTTTCCTGCAAAATTTTCTCATGAAGGTGATCCACATCGGGCACACATATTCTCTTTTGAAACCACACAGTTCCATGTTCATCTTCAATGAAGTCGGGTGTCTTGCCTACTTCTATCATCTCCTTTATCTCCTGAATCTTAGCATCCTCAAGCTGACCCTTCCGTATCTCCTGTTCGAGAGTTGGCTCCACTTCTATAGCGATCCCTTTCGCATGGGCGACGAACCCAACGTTGAGTTGTTCAAATTCTTTATACAATTCCCGAGGCATCCGGCTAACCATTGTCGCATTCACATAGCTCTTGCGACTCAAGGCATCGGCAACCACATTTGCCTTCTCTGGATGATAGTGTATCTCCAAATCATAGTCCTTTATGAGCTCTAACCATCGTCGCTGTCTTAGGTTGAGGTCATTCTGAGTAAAAATATACTTCAGACTCTTGTGGTCAGTGTATATCTGACATCTGTGACTCAACAAATAGTGCCTCCATATCTTCAGAGCATGTACCACTGCTGCTAATTCTAGATTGTGTGTGGGATAGTTATGCTCATGTTTCCTCAACTGACGAGACGCATATGCAATCACTTGCCCCTCTTGCATCAATACACAACCAATATCTTGTTTAGAAGCATCACAGTAGATGTCGAAACTCTTGTGAATATCAGGCATAACCAATATTGGTGCGGTAGTTAACCGCTTTCTCAACTAATCAAAGCTGTTCTGACATGCCTTTGACCATATAAACTTCTTTTCTTTCTCTAGTAATGATGTAAGGGGTTTCACTATCTTAGAGAAGCCTTCTATAAATCTCCTATAATATCCTGCGAGTCCTAGAAAACTCCAGATCTCCGACACTGTCGTTGGTGGTTCCCACTTCAACACATCTCTGACCTTTCCTGGATCCACTGCAATACCTCCGTCTGTGATAACATGACCAAGGAACATGACCTCACTCAACCAAAGTTCACACTTGCTGAGCTTGGCATACAACTGATTTTCTCTAAGTTTTTGCAAAATAAGCCTCAGATGTTCCTTGTGTTCCTCTTCATTCCTAGGGTACACCAGAATATCATCAATGAACACCACCACGAATTTATCAAGATACTCCATGAACAATTTATTCATCAGATACATGAAGTAGTCTGGAGCATTGGTCAACCCAAATGACATTACGGTGTGTTCATAAAGCTTGTATCTGGTAGTGAAAGCTATCTTGGCAGTATCTGAGGGTTGTATCCTCAACTCATGATACCCTAACCTCAAATCATTCTTAGAGAATACTCTAGTTCCCTTCAACTGATCAAACAAGTCTTCTATACGAGGCAATGGATATTTGTTCTTGATGGTAACCTCATTTAAAGCTCTATAATCAACACACATCTTCTGTGTACCATCCTTCTTTTCAACAAATATCACGGGTGCTCCCCAAGGTGAAGAATTGGGATGAATGAACCGCTTATCTAGCAATTCTTTTAGCTGTTTCTTAAGTTCCTCTACTTCACCAACTAACATTCTATATGGTCTCTTAGCAATAGGTGCAGTACCAGGTAAAAGATCTATGAGGAATTCAATGTCACGTTCAGGTGGCATACTTGGCAAATCATTGGGGAAGACGTCCGGGTACTCACACACCACTCCGATGTCCTCAATCAAATCTGCCTTCAGCTGATTCACTGCACAATCTGCTGCGGACGGAAGTGTTGCAATGAACTCAAATCGTTCACCTTCTGGGCTCGTGAGGATCACTGACCTATTTGGCACACTGAATAACTGTGTCAACCTTGCTCAGCCATCCCATTCCGAGTATGATGTCTATTCCCTTAGAATCCAGTACTATGAAATTGGCACAAAATTCACTGCCCACAATCTTGAAACTGACGCCAAAACACTGATACATGGCCTTCATATTTCCTCCAGGCAAACTAACTAGCATGTGGTTTGACATAGAATACACAGGAATGCTATGTTTTGCGACAAACTGAGCAGAAATAAAGGAATGCGATGCTCCAGAATCAAATAAAACTGATACAGGGGCTGAGTTGACTAGGAACATACCGAACACAACGTCCTAAGCCTCATGAGTGGTCTCTGTAGCCACGTGATTCACACGCACGCGGACGTGGTTCTGCTGGCCCTTGTTGCCCTACGACGTCTGGTTATTGTTCCTCGGAAGTTGCTGCTATGGGGTCTGCCTCTGTCCACTGTTGTTGAACTGGCTTGGAGTATTCTAGGCATTCCTCTTGGGACAACCATTGGCATAGTGTCCCGTCTCGCCACATCTGAAGGATGTATTACCACCAGTGGGAGCAGGGGTGTTGTTCCTCATAGGTGTCCCAATAGGGGTGTTTTGGTGATTCTGTGAAAAACTAGGGCGCTGTCTGACCGACCAGCATGCTGAGCTTGTTGCTGCTGGTTTTGTTGGTTGGGGCGCTGGTATTGATTCTGCCCGTAGTTGACATTCTATCCTCCAGTGTGGAAAGGTGTTCCTTGCGGGGGTACGAAACGAGGGCGTGAGTTGTTGAACTGCCCTGGGGACTCAAACTTTCTCTTCTGCTCACCCATCTCCTTGCGAGCATGCTCCACCATGATGGCATTGTCCACCATCTTCTAAAAGTTTTCAAAAGTGTGCACCATTAGCTGATACTTGATAGGACCAATCAGACCATCCCTGAAGTGATCCTGCTTCTCTTCATCATTTGCTACCTCTGTGGGAGCGTAGCGAGATAGCTGGATGAACTTGTCCCGGTACTCACTCACAGACATTGCTCCCTATTTCAGTGCAAGGAACTCTTGCTTCTTGAGCTTCATCAGACCTTTAGGTATGTGTTGCTCCATGAACTTGCTCTTGAACTCCTGCCAGGTGATGGTGTTGGGGGTGTCATGAGCTGTGGTGTAAGCATCCCACCAATCTGTAGCGGTTCCTTCCAATCTGCCCGAAGCATACAGGACCTTCTCGCTGTCAGTACACTGGATGATGTTAGGCATCTTCTCCACCGTCTTGATCCAGTCATCAGCTTGCAGAGGATCATATGAGTGACAAAATGAAGGAGGTTTGTGGCTCATGAATTCTTTGTGCCTGTCTCTAGTTGGTGGTGGTGGCGGTGGTGGAGCTTGGTTCATTTGGGTCTGCATGTTGGAAATAGTGTTTGCCATGTTGGTTAGTCGATGAGTCTGGGCGGCGCGGAAGTACTCCCCCTACTGGTGGCGCCTGGTGCTTTTGACTCTACTGAGGATCGGGGTTAGTATTGTTGCTTGTTTCCTGACATGGTACTGCAGGCTGATCAACCCCTGATCCGGACCTGTTATTCACCATCTGATCGGTTAGAAAAGTGAGACTCATGAAATCAATCATGAAAAAAGGATATGAGCAAGGATAACATAAAGACAGTAAATAAAATAGACTACTCCAAGCTTTACCAAACTATCTATCTTTATTAAAAACTTGATATAATTATGGTCATCACCCCATAATTTATCATAATCATTACAAAGATCCAAATCAAAATTTTCTCACAAAACCAAGCACACAAGCACATTAACTAAGATTAAACAAACTATAAGGACCGTTCGAACTAGCGATTACCAAAAGACTCTTAAAGACACTCCTAACTTAGACTCCTAGATCTAGCATCTCTAACGGTAGCGGGTGTGGTAGCCGGGCTCTCCGTAGTGAACGCGCTTACGAAGAGGTGACTCTGGCAGGTAGTCGATGGACTCATCGCTATCGTACTCCAGGGTTAGCTGCTTATCTTTCCTCAGTTGAGCTTCCACAATCGCCTTCTCCCTGAGCGTCTTCCTCAGCTTCCTCTTGACCTCCTGGATCTCTGCTCTGACAGTATCCAAGTCAGTGCTAAGAGCGGCGGCCAACTCCTACGTGGTGTCCATGAGCAAACTTCCTTCCCTAGGGGTGGGACAAGAATCTGCACACTGGTGGCACCCTTCCTGCGGCGTGGTAACTGCTGAAACTCAGTGCCCTAGAGCTCATCCCGATAAGCATGGCAGAGATAGTAGAGAGCTCTTCTGGCAGCTTCAGTGGTCCCTGCGTCCAAAGTCTTTCTGGACACATCATCAAAGTGCTTGTAGTACTCGATCTGGTTGCCATACCTCTCATCTAGAACACTGATCATCACTGCCGCTAACCACTCCTCCTCCTACTGAGCATTCTTGAACAAGGAGGTTTCATAACATGGCATTAGTGGGAAGCCGATTCTCTGCATGGCCCTCCAGAGAAGTGCTGGGAATGGACCTTCAGCAAAGTCCAAGTGATGTATTTGTTTCTCATAATGGGGCTCTGGTGGTGGTTCGTTTGCTGTGTTGGCTGGCTCTGGATCATCATCTGGGTCATCGTCACAAAATCTTTTGCATCATCTCCTCCTGCAGCGTCTGAATCGGCAGTGTCTCCTCCTGCAGCGTCCTCCTCTTTGCTACCTTCAACAGCGTCTGGGTGGTCCTCAGGCAGCTCCATGGGCTCCTCCTCATTGTCGGTGTCCACCCAGCCTCCTCCATAGTAGCCGCAGTAGTCATCGTCATCAACCTCCACGAACGCGGGGGTGTCCTCTGGCTGCACTGGTTCCTCCTGCTCGGGCACCTCCTGAGGATGCTGGATCAGATGAGGCGGTCCACGGGTGCCCTTGCAGGCAGTCTGCCTGGTTCTAGCCATCTGTAGCAAAACGAGGACAGTGCAAGATTGATGATATTTAGAAAATGCTATGGGTGACCTTAAAGCAAGAAAGAGTTTTGAAAAAC
This sequence comes from Panicum hallii, assembly GCF_002211085.1. Classification (NCBI taxonomy): domain Eukaryota; kingdom Viridiplantae; phylum Streptophyta; class Magnoliopsida; order Poales; family Poaceae; genus Panicum; species Panicum hallii. Next base: position 31,828,356 of record NC_038046.1, on the reverse strand, counting down.
ATCAACACATTTGTGAGGCAAGCATGAAGTCAAAGATGAGATAATAGTGATATAATCAAGAAATAAAAAATTTTCAAAAGCAAGCAAGCAGAAGCTAGGTTACTAAGTAAGATAAGCTAGGTTACTAACGTCCTGCAGTCAATACTACTCTGATACCACTTCTGTCACACTCAATTTTGGAAAGGAACCGAATGCATCTCATATATGCGCCAGGATTAAGCTCCACACATATGATAGACGATACAAGTGTATACTTGAAACAATATCATAACAAAATAGAGTATTATAGTACTTTATTACATGACCGAAAGTCTTAATCTTAAGTGAATAAATAAATGTTTATAACAAGCAGCAGACTTCAACTTCATAGGCAGATGACTGGGAGACATACGCCTAGAACTCCTCAAAATCTTTAGGGAACTCCGAACAATTATCTAGTTTTGAGCAGCATTGATTTTAATAAAGCAAGCGTGAGTACACTTATGGTTGGTACTCAGCAAGTGGAGTAAATTATATGACATGCAAGGCCATAAACAAGGAATAGCTGACATGGTTTGATTGCGTTAAGCATTTTTAGTTGACCAAGTTTTATTTAGCAAGCATTAACGAAGTGTAAGTATATACCAACCCTTAAATAAATAAAAGAGATAGGATAATAACAATAAATAAAGAACCTCAATTTAGATCATCTTTCATTTTAATTATCATGTGAGGGTCCAAGCCGCTCTTAACCGTGAGCACGGCTGATATATCAGTTTTTACTCTGTAGAGGTTGTGCGCCTTACCCACAACTCGTGTTTCCCTTAATGCCCGGGTTTGCAAGGCACTTAAACACTTTCGAGATGAGTGGCAGGGATTCACTATGAGGCCTTTGCAAAGATTCTCTGACTTATGACAATCCGCTAAGGTTTCAAGTCAAAGCGGTCATAACCCTCCCTAATGAGGAAGTTCCTAAGCCAAGGACCACATATCATAAAGCCTCAAGAGGACCGAGATATACCCCGATGATGCAACCCCTCTTGCCCTTTTGGTAAGATTAGCATAAGCTAATGTTTCTAATTAATTAGCCAAGACCAGAGCCATGTAGTATTATGGTTGCACTATTTTCCTAGGTGGTTCTCCATGTTCCGGTTAATGCAATGATCTTGAAGTTATTACCAATAAAGTATTCCAAAATATGAAGTAAAACAACTGTAGCGTAGTTTTCAAGTTATCCAACTCAATTCTAAGTAAGAGCAACTAGCATAGCTACAACATAAATATAACAACCCAGATTTAATCAAGGAATTTCAGAAAAAACTAGGCATATCCTTAGTTTGGGATCCATCATATTATAGACACAGGCATGCATATAAAGTAAATGTGTATATTTAGAAGTTATTAGGACTGAAATATGATCAAGGGCCACTTGCCTTTGTCAAAGTACTGCTGCTGCTCAGGGACGTCTTCGAAGCCTTGCTCTTGCGGACCCTCAAACTGCGCATCGTCTATCGCAACACACAAGTACATACAACCATACAAGCATAATAAATAAGAAACAGTACACCAAACAATATAAACAAAGCAAAACAACATTATAAATCTACTGTATACATCGCAAGGGTCGCGTGAGCGTGAGAATCGACGAAAACGGAGTTAAAACGGAGAAGTTATGGCTAAAACATGATTCCAGGGGCTTATTTGTAGAAGACTTGAAACTAGAGGGGCTCTGGACAAAGAAACCGAGGGCTAAAATATTATTAAACGTTAAATCTAGAGTTTAGATTGAAAAAACAGAGGGGCTAGGGATGGCGGGTTCTATTTTAGAAAAATACAGGGGCTTAAACAGAAGAAAAAGGATCTACTCGTGAATACTTTTGAATTACCGTGGACTGCGGGTTGATTTCAATAGAACTCAGGGGATAAAGTGCAAAAGATCCTAAGGTTCACAGTACGGGGTTATTTGACTCAGATTAGATTAGATTAGATCTAACCCGTCGGATTGGAATCCGATGACTACGCGGGACTGGGGTGGCATGGGCGCCGGCGGCGACGGCTCACGACGGCGGGCGGCGGCGGACTTGCCGGACTTGGCCGAAAACGGCCGTCCAGGCTCGGTTTCACGCGCAGGCTACATAGGGAGAACGCGGGTGCTACGGGGAACGAACCTAGGGGCTCGGCTTGGCGAGATAGGGGCCGCAGAGGGGCGCACTGTGACACCCTAGGTGTCAAAATTGTAACACACTAGGAAAGAATGTGTGATGTAGGTATTGAATTGAGTGCAATTGTGTAGATGTGTGAAAATAAGGACTTGTGTGTAATGATTTCAAAAATATGAGTCCTTTTGTGTAAAATGTTTGAATTACAAAGGTAACTCTTAAACTTACATTACCTAAACTTGCAATTCAGTCCAAAAGTATATGGAATTTACCTAACTAAGGACAAAAACTTTGAAAAGTTTGAATTGAGTCCAAAGTTTTTAAATAAAGTTCCACCCTTTGGGTTTTTGGTTTTGAAACCTAAATAGAAGTTGTAGGGTTTCAAAAGTTCTACAACTTTTATTTTGACCATATTCTCATTTGAGCTTTAGAACAGTGGAAAATTTGGTTTTACAGTGAGGTCCCTGGAGTTTTAGAAGTTCACAACATAGTCCCTGGCACCCCCCTCCTTCTTCTTCCTTCTCTACTTCCCCTCTGCCGCGCCGCAGCGCCGCCGTAGGCTGTCATGCCGCGCCGCCCGAGGCTACCCCCTGCTCCAGCGCCGCTCCACGTGCCGCCCCGTGCTCACCCACTGCCTCACCTCCTTCCTGCTAGCCCTCCCCGAGCCTGCCATGACGCTCTGCCGTCCGCCTGAGCTGCCCCCTTTCTGCCGCCACAGACCTGTGACACCCTAGGTGTTAAATAGAGCAAGCCAATAGGAAGAATGTTTGGTGTGGATTAAATTGTGTGAAAATTGAGCAAAGTATGAAAATATGGGTATTTGTGTAAATTTATGAAAGTCCCTTTATGTAAATTAGTTGAAGTATAAAAGTAACATCCAAAATTACCAAGGGTCAAAATGTAAAAAAGGTGTAAGTCATCATGACATGTCATAAATACTTGCAATTAGGTCCAAAGTTATAAGAAATTTACCTTGAGAAGGACAAAACTTATTTAAAGTTTGATTTTTAGTGCAAAAGGATAAAATAAAGAATTGAGCTTTAGGTTTTTGAACTTGAGTCCTAAAGCAAAATTTTAGGATTTGAAAAGTTCTACAACTTCTATTTTGACCATTTCCTCATTAGAGCTTTGGATCAATGGAAAAATTTAGTTTACAGTGAGGTCCCTGAGATTTTTGCAAATTCCAAGGAAGTCCCCCAGACCCCTTTCCCTCTTCTTCTTCCTCTGGCACATGCTCTGCTCCCCTGCTATGCTTCTCTACCGCCGGCCGTCAGCGCCGCTCACCGCTGCGCCAACTCCTCCCCGGCGCCACCTCCTGCTGCCCCCGCCTCCACGCGTCGCCACCTCCTCCTCCCTGGCCCTCTCGCGCGCGTGCCACGCCGCCCCACGGCTCTGCCGTCCGCCACCTCGCCGCCGCAGCAGCCGCCCGTGCACGCCCCCTCGCACCCTCTTTTCTGGTTCAAGAGCAGCACTAGCTCCCTCTCTTCCCATTCCACTCGCTCTTTTGCTCTCCAATCACCCAGAGCCCCGAACACCACCGCTGCCTCCTTCTTCTTCGCCGGCGAGCTCCTGGTCGCCGCGGAGCTCCCATCTCGAACCCCCTATTATCCCGAATGACCACCTAGAAAGCTCCATCGCTCCACTCCAAAGCTCTACGACCCCACCCCGATGCCAATCCTTCACCGGAGCCCGGTCGCCGACGTTCCCCTCATCTCCGGTGAGCTCCTGTCACCGTCGAACCCCTACCTTCGCCCCTTCTCCGTCCAATCCGACCACTCCAATAGCTTCCCCTCCTCCTGCTGCAGCTATTAGACTCGAGCTTGGCCGCCCTCCTCACCGGGAAGCCCCTCGCCGATGAGCTCCTCCGCGCCGCCGCCTCGGCCGCCATGGGAACCCCACCTTCGGCCATCCCCTCTTCCTCCCAAGCCCACCCATGGATGCGCCGTGAGCTCCTGGTGCCTGTAGACCAGCCCTTCTCCACCCCCTGCCACCCCCCTCACCGGAATTTGGTCGGCAATCTCCCTGCTCTTCTTCCCCGACGAGCCAAGGGCATATTTGTTAAGATTTGAAAAGTTCTAAGGGCCCTCTTGCAAGATTCCAGACCTCCCCCCCAATTCAAAAGCTGTGAACTTCAAAAATATGTAGAAAATTTTAAAAAATTCAGAAAATATTGAAACTGGTTGGGTTTGAATCCTTGTGTTAAATACTACCACTTTTGTATTATGATCATGATATGAAAATGTGTATTTTGTGCTGTGTTTAAATTAGTAGATAAGGTATACTTTAATTAGATCTTTTGATCCATAGTAGTGCTGAAGCTCAAATTTGAAACATGGAATAAATATGCCATAAGTAGAGTCGTGTAAAATTTGGAAGCCCAGAACAGCCCTCTAGCTAGGATGTTTAGATAACTTTGCTTTATGTTAATAAAAGTTTCATGATTTAATTCCAGAAGCATTTCTTCATGTTTATAGCTGAAAATTTCACCTTAGCTTTGTTTTAGCATATCTAATCCAAGATAAAAGTTTGAGAGTCAGAAAACTAATGTAGCTTCAACAATGAATTTAAGTTTAGATTCAAAGAAAATTCATGAACCATAGCTCTAGTTCATGAAAAATTATGAAAATATTTTGAGGTGTTGCTTTTGAGTAGTGTAACATGCCCACAAATTTGCAACCTATGCTCAAGTGTAGAACAACCAGAATAAATGGAGCTTGGTATGATAATGCTTTATTCCTAGCTTAGAATTTATTTAACTAGTCAAAGTAAGTCTCTAGTTAAATAATACCCAAGAATTATTAAAGATAATTAGCTAGGCAAATAAATAAAGTTATTAAATGTAATTAATTTAATTATTTAAGATAACCAAATATGCTACCTCATGCAGTTAGTTAAAGGTTTAGGGTAACCAACCGTGTTACTTAATGTAACTAAGTAGTTTAATTAATACCCGATAAATGACTGCCTAGTAAAGAGGAATTGTGTTGTTTGCTAGTATGTAATGTTAATTTCGTTGGATTGCAACTTTATTGTGAAACAAAATAGAAGTCTATGCATTTTCTAAACTGCATCATTTACATCATATGTAGACTCGACGCTTCTCGCCGATGGAGACTATCAGATTCTCCTGGAACCGGAAGTGGAAATCTCTGAAGACCCCGGAAACGTCGTTGGAGATTTAACTGAAGCCCCGAATCTGAGTTCGGAAGAAATTGTTAACGTCTCTGACTCCAGCCTCGCCTGTGAAGGCAAGCCCCGGATATAAACCCACTACTTTATTTACACTGCCATCTACATTTATATATATATACTTGTGCATTAAGCTCGTAGGAGTTGTCTGGAAACCTTAGTTGCATATTCCTAGGAACCGATGTACTGAATATTAGAACCTGAGTCCGACTAGTGCCATGCTAATAGGACCGGCAGAAGTCGAGTGATTTCCTGTCACTCACACGATATAGGAATTGGTTGTTTACGTCCTGCAATCACTATAAGGATGACGGATGGGGTTATGTGTAGTATCTTGGAAAGAAATGATACCCCGTCTGTGTTGATGAATTTGGTTAAGGTTGCAGTGTGTGGTAGTGGCAGTTAAGCGTTTGAAAGTATTAGCCACATGCCATGAAATATGGTAAGCGGTAAGCCTAGTAACCAATCGGCCCGGCAAGTGGCCTCGTCCCCCACCACTCGACTTTTATTTTATGTTTACACGCACCGACGTGTGGGAGTACGTTCTGCAGAGCAGATGGGAATACGATCATACAGTCGCGCTGTAGACGTATGTCCTGCATATTGGATATGCGTATGGTCCTGCAGTCGCTTGTGGTGGCTTTGTTCCATGACCCGGAATGAAAGGCAAACGGTTGCTTCGGAACAACCTATTGGTGTTCCAAGCGTGTGAGTTAGGTTTACCTTGCAAGGGTTGAAATTCGATTCAGAATCGTCCGTTTCTCGCAGAGATTGAGACTGCTTAATTCTTCTGCCACATAGAGTAACAAGAGAAATCTTATGATAAGTAATACTGAGGTATGCTTTAAAGAGGCTCTACCTTGCTTGAGTAGTTATAGGTGCTTACCTAGAATGGTTAAAGGAACTAAAAACTGAAAGCTAAAATATGAAATTAAGGATCTACTCTTTATTGCTTTTTAGCAAAAGCTAAACCCAGAACCTTTGCAAAGCCTTCATGGTCTAGTTATGGGCTAAGTATACCCTACTTCCAGGTAAGCCTTGTTGAGTATTTGTTGTCGGTCAAAACCCACCGGCGAGTAGCGACAGGCAACACGAGGAGCCGGGAGGCTTCCGAGACTGCTGGTGGGCCCCGGTCCCTCGATCAACGGCCCAAGAGTCCGGCACACGCCCTGGCTTGGTGAAGTGCTAGGCGTGCCACCTGACCTATACCTGATCAGGAAGGTGTAGAAGTCGTTTGTCAGCTATCTTCCTGCATGCACAGACATGTTAAACATTAGTCCGAGCCGTGATCGGCTCTTACAATGACTCCCAAGATCAGCTAAAGAAGCCGACGGAGTCACTGTACTAGATCGGACCTGTCTTCATACCGGGTTGGACCTTCGGGTACTTACCAGAATCGGCTAGAAGAAGTCGATTGCCATGTTTAACAGATCGGATCTACTAAACATATGAACGTTTGCACAAATTCGATAGAAAGGATAGAAATATGCTCTGTAATTACCAAGCTGATTCAATCTGCGACGGCGAAAGCTTTCACCGTACAACCGGAACATCCTACGCGTGGTTAAGCCTAACGAACATGAAAGATAACAATACGCTAACCCAAAAAGAGGCCTAAAAACCAACTAACAAGTCGATTCCCGGAACAATCCCTCGTCAGGTTATCATAAGGCACCAAACATGCAGCCGGAACATTTAACCCGTTTGAAGGGCCTAATCATACGGATATTAAACTAATTCTTTGTAACACAAAGAACTACCATAACAGATTAGATCTACTAAGCAATAACGGAGCAAGGCGCTGCCCCTGCGCCCGAAATCGAATATAAGGACAGCTAAACGATTACAAGCAGCAAGTAAAGCATGGAGTTACTGTTCGGAATCATTGCAGCATATCATAATCGTTTAAGATAACTAGTGCTACTCACCATAAAAAACGCTTCAGTACGAGCAAACCAAGGATAAACAGATAAACGCAACGCTGCTCCGACCATGCAAGACATGATTGGAGCAGCATGTCGATTACCTGGAGAAAGCCCTTGGAAAGGGGTGGCGATGCGCCGAGAGTTTGTTGTGGATGATTGATTCTTATTGATTATCACGATACATATTTATAGTCCGGAGACTTGATCTTAACTAACCCTAGCTGATTACGATTCAATCTCTAACTTACTATATTTAAACTATCCTTAGATACACGGCCATCTTGGCCCTTGACACGTTTGCACAGAGGCCGATTCGCAGACCATTACGATGATTTCCTTCAGCCCATGTTGCTCTCGGCCCATCCCTTGGCCCAGCCAAATTATGGCGATAACACATGCCCCCCTGGTTTCGGCAATGATAATTCCGAAACCATTGCTTCTTCGACTTCCAAGATGTGCACATGCACATGCTGCTCCCAGCGCTGTCAGATGCGACCCCTTCGGCTTCCAAGGCCTGCACGCGCGCGCTGCCTTCCAATACCATTGGACGCGACCCTTCGACTTCTCCTTTGGGAACCGCGACAGCGCCACTTCGCCTTCCATCCTACCTTTATAAGCTAGTACCAGCGGATTCACTTCTATTCGTCTTCATCCTCCACACATTAACCGCACCGACATATTTCGCATCCCCCAACAATGGCTTCCTCTTCGTCCAATTCCTCTTCCTCTTCTTCCGTAATTTCCATCACCTCTTTTGATTCCGAAACCTCCAGGGAGGCAACGTCGGAGTTTGATCCAGTGTCTTCATATGAGGCTCTCGCTCCTCTGCATTGGGACGCAGAGGAGTGGGACTTCAGCACTTGGTCAGAGGACGACGAGTCCCTAACCGACGATGAGGACCTCCAGATCCTTCTCCACGGGGCTCTAGACGAAGACGACGATGACTCCTGGGATGGTGACTTCTTTTCTTCCTCGGCAGAAGATATCCAGAGTACTTCTACAGATGACGATTCAGCAACAGGAGGATACCTTCGTGGCGGATCGTCGTCTTCAGAAGACGATGAGGATTCCAGGGACGACGCCAGTCGTAGCAGCGATTATGGCGACGACAGTAGCTGCACCGGCGGCGACGATGGCAACAGCAACGACGACACCAGCGCCCCCCCTGTACAAGCGCTGCAAGACCCTAGGGACTTACTGGTGGTAGTTCATAGGATCTTCCACCATTGCGCACAGAGCCGGTAGATCGGCTTCTTTTGTAATCACCTTTTGTAAATAAATCCTTTTATTTCGGCAAGCCGATATCTGACTTCTAATCTTAAAGTCCGATGGCATCGCATCGGCCCTTTCCCTTGAATTATCCGATCCAATCTCGAGTTTTTTTCCGTGTCGAAAAATCCCAAGAACTCGAGTACCTTTCAAATGATCTTGCCAATAACAAGAGTACTCTGCAGTCGACTTCTTTGCTTGTTGTTGGATCCCATTCCTCAATCGGGCCAAACAATATGAGTATCAGGAAAACCCCACGAAGAAGTTGAGCCTATTCTTTTAAGATCAAGGGACTCCTGCAACCATCCTCTCCGCTTTTATGAAGACCCAGAATTGGCAAGGCCCAATTACTGCTTCTAAAGTTGATGGTTTAACATCGGCTATTCAACCTTCAACTCTGTGTATGGACCAGCGTTGCTTTTTCTCTACATATCAGGCTTGCTCATCTCATCCCACCTTGCAGCCTGATTCATTGCACCGGCTTCCAAAGTACCCGATAGATGCTGTCCTGCAGCCTACGAGGTACCCGATTAGATCAACTCGACGTACTGCAAAGTACTCGATTATATCCGTGCAAATACCTTGATTATACTAGTCCATAGCCTGATGCATTACATCGGCTTCATCACTCGTCTTCCCACATGCTCGGAAAATATTTTTTGAGATGTTGACCATTGACAGCCACCGGAAATTTAACACCATCTAATTCTTCAAGCATGTATGCATTCCCTGGCAAAACTTGATCAACTCTATAAGGCCCGTGCCAATTTGGAGACCATTTACCATACGCCGCATCCTTAGTCCCCAATGGTAACACCGCTTCCCATACTAAATCCCCAACTTGGAATTCCTTCGGTTTAACTTTCTTGTTGTACACACGGGCTACCTTGGCCTTATTTTCCTTGATCTTTTCCAGCGACCAAAGCCTGAGTTCTGTAATGTCTTCCACATTGTCGCTCATTAGTGCTGCATATTCTTTAGCAGTCAACTCATTCTGAAACTCTATTCGTCTTGATATGGTGAAGTTCTTGTTGCCCCATGGCATGAAACACGATAAGCCCATAATGCTTCTGATAATACTTCATGCCAACGCTGTGGGTATTCATCAATCTTCCTTTTGATCAGCTTGATCAAGCTCTGATTGGACGCTTCAGCTTGTCCGTTTGCTTGAGCATAGTACGGAGATGACCTGATCAATTTAATCCCCATGTCGGCAGCGAACTTTTTGAGTTCATCAGATATAAACACCGACCCTCCATCTGTTGTAATGGTCTGAGGGATTCCAAACCTATGAATAATATGATCTTTGACGAAATTGATAACGTCCCTTGATGTTACTGACTTCATAGGCACAGCCTCTACCCATTTGGTAAAATAATCTGTGATGGCCAAGATAAACTGATGGTCTTTACTTGATGGAGGATTAATCTTACCAATCATGTCCATGCCCCAGCCCCTGAATGGCCAAGGTTTAATGATGGGATTCATTGCTGATGCTGGTACTATTTGTATCCTTCCAAACTTCTGACAGGCCTGGCATCATTTATAATACTTGAAGCAATCTTCCAACATATCAGGCCAATAATATCCCGAGCGCCTGATCAACCATTTCATTTTGTGGGCTGATTGATGAGTACCACATGTACCTTCATGGACTTCATATAAAAGCCGATTGGATTCAATTGGCCCCAATCACTTAAGTAATAGCTCTTCCAGAGTCCTGTAGAACAAGTCATCCCCTATCAGGACGTACTTCATGGCTCTGCAACGTATCCTCTTATGTGCCCCCCGAGCCAGATCCTTCAAGTAATTGAAGATATCGGCTCTCCAATCTCCAGCAGGTTTATTGGAAGATCGGCTTCATCCGCCGTGTCCTTGTAACCTGAAGCCATCTGGGCAAGATCATTGGCCTCAGAATTTTGTACCCTTGGTATCCAGTAGAAATTTATATACCTGAACTGGGCCATCAGCTCCTGGCATTGTCTCCACAAAGGAAACAACAACTCGCTTTCACATCGATATGTCTCCGTGAGCTATGAGATGACCAGTTTTGAATCCCCAAAAACTTCTACTGCCTCTGCTCTAGCTTCGAGAAGTAACTCCATACCTTTATGCACTGCTTCATACTCGGCTACATTATTGGTGCAAGGTGTTGGCAATCTGATTGAAAAGGAATATGTTGCCCCCTGAGGCGAAACGAGCAAGATACCTATGCTAGAACCATCTCCACAGACCGACCCATCAAAATACATTGCCCATGCGCGGATGGAAAGTGCCGATATGTCTGAGCTGGTTCTTTCCGCAACAAGATCGGCCAGCGCCTGCCCTTTGACTGCTTTCGCGGGCTGGTACCGGATGTCAAATTCTGACAGAGCAAACATCCATTTACCGAGTCAACCTTTCAACACCGGGGCCGACAACATGTGCTTGATAACATCTGATTTGTAGATGACAATTGTCTCGGCGGAAAGCAGGATGTGGCGGAGCTTCGTACAAGTAAAGAATAGACAAAGGCATAGTTTCTCAATTTTCGGGTACCTTGTCTCTGCATCTAGCATCCTCCTGCTGAGATAAAAAACAACTCTTTCCTTGCCATCCTGCACTTGTACGATGACTGAAGCAATGGAGGTGGCACCTACTGATAGATAAACATAGAATGGTTTACCCTGCTGGGGTGGGACTAACACAGGTGGTTTGGATAAATATTCCTTGATATCTTCAAACGCCTGTTGTTGCTCTGCCCCCCAACGGAACTCGTCATTGGCTTTAATCTTCACCAACTCCATGAATGGCTCGATTCTTCCTGACAGATTGGAAATGAATCTCCTAACAAAGTTGATCTTACCAATGAGTTGTTGGAGTTCCTTCTTCGTAGTAGGTGGTACCATTGTTTTTGCAGCTTCTTGACTCTTCAGGCCGATCTCGATTCCCCGTTCATGAACCAGAAAACCCAGGAACTGACCGGTCGATACACCAAAAGCATATTTCTTAGGATTCATTCTAAGCCTGAACTTCCTAGTTCGTTCCAGAACTCGCCGTAGATCTCCTAAATGTCCCTCAGCCGATGCAGATTTTACCACCACGTCATCAATGTAAATCTCCACCAGCTTACCGATTAAGTTGTGGAACATATAATTCATGGCCCGTTGGTACGTAGCACCAGCATTTTTCAATCCAAAAGTCACGACTACATACTCGAATAACCCCACTGCACCTGGCACTCTGAATGCGGTCTTGTGAATATCCTCTGGAGCCATAAAAATTTGATTATAACCAGCATTGCTGTGACAGTTCGTGTACTTGTGATGTTAGACATATATTTTGTTAGTGTGAAATATATGTTTGTTAGTATAAAGCTCATGTGTGTTTATGTGAAGCTTTTGAAAATTTAAAGTACAAGTAAAAAAGGGTATTTTTATAATTATAGAAAAACCTAGGGTTGTTTTTGCAAAATGTATTTGGATTAGGGTAATTTCAAAATAAGTGAAAGGTGGTTTTGTAAACATGTTTTTCTTATTTTATCCCTTGTAAAAATATATATTTATTTATCCAAAAGTTTCATTGGAAATGTGTATGTTGAAGTGTGTAAAAATTTTGGGTAAAATGGTGAAAATAAGGGTATTTATGTAATTTTATAAAAGTACAAGTCCTTTTATGCAAATATTTAATTTACAAAAGTAACTTTCAAAATTTACTCAGGACTAAAGTGTAAAAGTGCAAGTCATCATGACAAGTCTATCCAACCATTATGACGAGTCTATCCCGTCATCATGACGTGTCATAAATGCTTGCATTTAGGTTCTGAAATTTTATGAATTACATTTCTAGGACAAAAGTAATTCAAATCCGACTTTTATTCAAAGATTCACGTGTAAAAGTATAAGAATTGAGTTTTTGAATTTGAGCCCTAAAGCAATGTTGTAGAGTTTGAAAAACTTTCCAACTTTCGTTTTGGGCATTTCTTCATTTGGGTTTTAAATCAACGGGAAATTTTGTTTTACAGACAGGCCCCTGCAGTTTTCTATATTTATGCATAGGTCCTTGGGGAAATCTGTTCATCCTTCTCCTCTGTTTCTTTTCTCCCAGGCGTCATCATCTTTTTCTCTTCTACCGACGGCAGCTCCATCCTCATCTCCTCTATCTGGTTCCCATCCTTATTCCCATCCCATTTTTCCCCCTCTCTCTCCTCTACCTGGCGCTCGGGCGGCGGCCACAGGAGCAGGCTGGGCCGCTCCAAGCGCGCGCAGGTGGGCGGCCCCGAGCGGGATCAAGCGGCACCAAGCTCAGGCGCGGGCGAGCGGTTGGCGCGGCACGAGCAGGCGAGCAGCGCGAGCGCGGCTGGCGGTGGGAGCCAGCGCAGGTGTGGAGCGGGCTCGGGCACGCGGGCCGCGGCAGAGCGGAAGTGAGCGAGCGCGGCTCCTGGCGCGGCGCGCAGCTGCGTGAGCGAGCGGTGCAGGGCACGGAAGCTGGCGGCGGCTCGGATGGCTCGACGCGGGAGGCTGGCGCGTTGGGGCGCTGCATCAGGCGACGGCGTGGGGACCAGCAGGTGCGGTTGGTGGCAGCACAGGAGTGGCCCGAGGCGGCGGCACAGGGCGTGGAAGTGAGCAGCGCAGGCAGGAACAGGCGTTGGAGCGAGTAGTGGCGGCGCTAACGCAAAGGCTAAAGCAGAACGCGCGCTGGAAACAGGAGCAGACGCAGGGCAAGCAGAAGTGGCTGCACAGCGCGGTTCGACAGCGCGATGGCGTGCGCGGTGCAAGCGGTGTAAGCGTGAGAGCGCAGGAGCGGGACCCAAGTGGCGGCAAACAGCCCGGAGCGAGCAGGGCGGATTCAGACACGTGAGCAGCATCACGATGCGGACCAAGAACGCGCGCGGTTTGGGCGTGCGCGTATGGAGGTGAGGCGTGGTGGCTTGGGACCTACTTGCACGAAGGGCAACAAGGTCGCGAACGGCAGTACCTTGGCAAGGACAGTTGTAGAGGGACCTACGACGCGGCAAGGCCGAGGCGAGTATGGGCCCGGCGACAGGAAGAAGAAGAATAACCATGCAGGGCGACGACATGCAGAGCGATGATGTGTGGAGGTGGCGACCGGATGCGATGAGCTCAAAGGAGCCACGCACGGTGAGCTCCCTCGATCCTCGCGAAGGCGGAGAAGCGCTTATGGCGTGGCAAGTCGGAAGGAGAAGTTGTGGAGCGAAGGCGGCAGTTAGGCGTGACGAGCTCGGAGGAGCCTCGATGCAACCAAACACGGCAGTCCTGCAGGGAGCTACGTGGGTGTGCCAGCCGTGTTTCAGTGGCACACGTGCGAGAGCAAAAGAAGGTTTAGCTCGTGAGTAGATGGACCCTGGAGGTTCACGGAGGAGTTGTCCTAGCAAACCAATCCGGCTCTGTCGTCTCATCCCAGGGGTCCACGACACCCAGCAACTCCTATCTCTCGTCGATCGTCCGAGCAAGACCACAACACCTCAAGAAAGCTCGTGAACCCTCTCATCGAGCTCTTCTCATCGCCAATCTTGTTCACCGCGGGAATTCACTTTCCGCGTGTTCTCCTTCATAACCAAGGCTACCCCAAGGTTTGCCCTGACCTACTGAATCTTCTTAATGCCGGCGATTCCTTTGCCGGAATATCGTCGTTATCTTCCTGTTATCTATTTTCCCCAACCAGGGACTTAATTGCTTCGATTTAGAAAGTTCTAGGGTGTTTTCTATAAGATTTCCAAAGCTTTCTTTATTTCAAATCAATGAACTTCTACATTTTATAGATTTTCGTAAGAAGTTCATAAAAGTACAAAATCAGTTTTGTTTGAAACCCTAGGTCAAAATCTACAAGTTATATGTTGGGATTTTGAGTTGAAAGTCTTTGAATTGTGGTCTAGGTTAAATCTTAGGAAATGAGTGCTTTATTATACCTTGTGTTGTATGCATGTGTTGTAGCTGAATATAGATCATAAGATGTATGTCTTAAGTACAGATGTGTGATCTCTAGTTAATCTTTTCACACGAGTACTCAGATTCCTGCCATCCAGACTCTGTCCTTGTTTTGATTGCCATTTCCTTAAGGTTCTCTTCGTATAAAGATCCTTGTTAGTCCGTGTGCATCTACTACTTAGCTAATACATCTCGATAGCTATGCTTCAGTGTCAGGTTATCAACCCAACCACTTAGCATCCATTTTCTTTGAGTCTAGGATGTTTCTGTGTAACAGCTGTCAGCCGAAGCTTTCCTCTTGATATGTTTCTACCATCGGCTGGTTAGCTGATACGGTCGTTACCTTTCTAGTATCGGCGATGCACACACAATCTTAGGACTCTTGCTATCGGCCGATCCAAGCTGATTCTAGTTGTTGTCCATATCGGTTATGGTCAATCAATACTTAGTTTTCCCCATCCTTATCCACACACTTCTATCAGTCGATTTATCAACTGAGAGATCGGCTATATACCTATCGGTCACATACCCTCAACCACACTCCCATCGGCTGTACGTCACTCAATAGTTGTGCTGACGTAATCGAGTCGATACAACCACACCTAGATACCTAGGATAACACTTAAGCACATCTCAGTCAAGACACAACTGTTTTAGGAATCATCCCTCTGCTAAAGTGATTGATGTTTTCATCGATCAATCAGGAAACCGGTGCACCTATCAATCGGCTACCCAGACCAAAGTACACAACCCTAGATCAGTAAGATCGCACAGTAGACACGCCTCTGTTAGGCACGACCAAAGCACATCAATCGGCTAAACCCCTGTTGCTCCAATCAGCTCTGTTGTAATCTTCAACAAATAGCTGATTCTAATTAGTTATTCCTCTAAAGCTCTGTCTAAGTTTAGTTCAGATCTTTCTGGTTGTTATATGAGTGGTATGTTAAATGAGTATTGGATTGCAACTGTATTGTGAAGTAAGATAGTTTTATGTGCACACCTTGAATGTAATGTTGCATTGCATGTAGATACGACTACTTCTGCAAACAGTACCTACAAGATCTCCTAGGAGTCTACAAAGGATTTTCCTGAAGACCAAATGAACATCACCAAGGGATTAACTGAAGCCCCAAACCAAAGTTCGGAAGATATTGACATTTCTGACTTCAGTCCCACCAGTAAAGGCAAGCCCCGGACATAACCCACTATTTTATTTACACTGCAATTTATATCTAGTTATATATATTTCTATGCATTAAGTTCTTAGGAATTGCTTGGAACCCTAGATGCATAAATCCTAGGAACCAATGTATTGAATGTTAGCACTTGAGTCTGACTAGCTGCTATGCTAATAGGACCGGTAGAAGTCGAGTGATTTCCTGTCACTCGCGCGATATAGGAGTTGTAATGTTTACATTCCTGTTATCACTATAAGGATGACGGACGGGAGTTTTGTGAGGTATCATGGTTGAGGTGATGCCCCGTCTGTGTTGTTGAAATTGATAAGGTCGCGGTGTGTGCCGATCGGGGTTAAGCATTTGAAAGTACTAACCACATGCCGTGAGTTTTGGGTAAGCGGTAAGCCTAGTAGCCAATCGTCCCGAGGAGTGGACATACCTCCCACCACTCGTCTTGCTTCTTCTAGTTACTTATGTTCGACGTGTGGGAATACGTGTTGCAAGGGCAACCAGGAGTACGGGTTTTGTAGTCGCGCTACAGACGTACGTCCTGCACTTTGGAAGTGCGTATGGTCCTGCAGTCGCTTGTGGTGGACCTGTCCACAAGTCGGAATGAAAGGCAAACGGTTGCTTTGGAACAATCGTTGGATGTTCCAAGCGTGTGAGTTAGCTTTACCTTGCAAGGTTAAATTCGATTCAGAATCGCCCGCTTCTCACGAAGATTGAGACTGCTTGATCCCTTTATCACACAGAGTAACAAGAGCAACTATATGATGAGTAATACTGATGGTTGAGATAAAGAGCTCTACCTTGCTTGCTTAGTTATAAGTGCTTATCTAGAATGGATAATCACATAGAACTTGAAAGCTAAAAGTCGAAAATAAGGATCTACTCTTAGTTGCTTTTCAGCTGAAACTAAACCCAGAACTATTATAAGCTTTCATAAGTCTAGTTATGGGCTAAAGTATACCCAATCCCGGGTAAGCCTTGCTGAGTAATAGTATACTCAGCCTTGCTAGCTATATGTTTTGCAGGTAATGTCTTGAAGACCCTACTCTTCCCTTGCCTTGGCCCTGTGCTCTTCCAGAAGGTTGGTCCGTGGAATGGGATCCGTTCCCGACCAACATTGGTGATACCGAGTGATGTCGTGCCCGGGCTTGGCATGACTTCCGTCTTGACGACGTGCTGTAAATCATCGCGTATGTTTTCCGTTGCCAAAAACCACAACTTTAACAGTTTGTAATGTTTTCTCTAAGTTTGAAACTTCGTACTGCTTTTAGAAACTCTTGTAATGTAATTCCTTGTGATGTAAAATTTGATGGTGATTGTATCTCTGGACTCACCTTCGTGTGAGGTAACCTTATTCGATCCTATATCGATGGTTTATCGGGACGTTACCCGACAGGCCAAGGGATTATACCGTTTGAAGTACGTTGGAGCCCTCTGGAGTGGACTTGCGTACTTGAACCGGTATAATTCAGGTTGGTTCTGCCACAATTGCCATCCATGAAACTCAACATCTTATGACTAGCAACTGCATTAATCAATGTTTCCGCAACTAGCATCGGATACTCATCTTTTGGCGTGGCTCTATTAAGATCTCTGAAGTCTACACAAACTCTCCATCGGCCGTCCTTCTTCTGTATAGGCACAATACTGGAAATCCATTCAACATACCTGCATGGCCTGATGAAGCCTGCTGTTATCATCTTCTCGACTTCTTTCTTGACTTCTTCTAGGACTTCGGCCTTCATTTGTCGTGCTCGTTGCTGGAACGGCCGAAATCCTGGCTTGAGAGGGAGTCGATGTTCAACAATATTCCTATCCAACCCGGGCATCTCTGTGTAATCCCAGGCAAAACAATCCGTATATTTTTCTCAGTAGTGTTATCATCGCCTCTCGCAACTCTGGATTTAACTTCTTGCTGATGAATGTTGGCCGTGGCTTATCCCCAGGACCAATATCGACTTCTTCTAGCTCGTCAGCAGATGTAAACCCGTATCCTAGCTTCCCTTCATCCATCAAGTTGACACTGCAAATAAACAATGAATATGATGTAAAAGGATTTGGCAGATCGTAGGGATCGGCCGACTTGTTTTTTTCATTAACTTGTGCTTCTTTACAATTAACACATGGCCAGTTACTTGAACGGGCCTCTTTGTGCACTGTGTAATGTAACATGGATAATAAAAACAACTTGAGTCCTATTTTTTGGGGCCGATCGCGGGGATCGGCCTCTCCTGTTTCTCTGGTGCAAACTGACTTTGGCACCCCATCTAATCTGTAAGGCCAGTGGATAAGACCAGCCTCACCCCGTTTTTTGTAGCCTCCACACGGTCGCAGCCCTCCAAGCTGATCCCTGAGATCGGTTCCTGGTCCTCCGCATCCCAGACACTCATGGCGGCGTGCGAGACTTCAACAGAATCGTCTGCATGGACTACTTCTACTTCATCTCCATCCCATTGAATCAGACATTGGTGCATTGTAGAAGGGATACAGCATTTGGCATGAATCCAATCTCTCCCAAGTAGGACGGTGTATGAGCCCTTCCTGTTGACCACAAAAAATGATGTAGGGACAGTTTTACCTCCCACCGTCAGATCCACGCTGAGAACTCCTTGCGCTTCTGATGTTTGTCCGTTGAAGTCACTTAATGTGATGTTGGTTTTGATTCAACAGAATGCCCCAACTTTGTGCAGCACTGAGTACGGCATTATATTGACCGCTGCTCCTGTATCGACTAACATCCTGCTGATAGGTTGGCCGTTGATGTACCCTTTTAGATATAAAGCTTTCAGGTGCCTGTAATTCTTTTCTCGGGGCTTCTCGAATATAACTGGTCATGGCCCCAAGTCAAGGTGAGCCACTGGTACTTCTTCACGGCCTGGTGCATGAAACTCTGCAGGGAGAACAAACACCTTGTGTGCATCAGCCGATGTCTTCATATCGGCTTTCGACTTCTTGGGCCGCCATACCTTCTTGGAAGAACTCTCTATTTTTCGAGGATTGTGGACCTTTTCTGCCAAATTTGGCCGCGCCTTCCTTAATGTTTCCAAGTACTGGGCCTCGGCTTCTTCCAGGCTGTGCAGCCACTGCACCCTCCACTTCTGGGACCGGTTGAGCCCATCAGGGCACCAGCGTGGTCGGTGACACCGGTCTTCTTCATCTTCCGGATCTCCCCCTACGCGTGATGTCTCGACTTGTTCTCGATGAGGCTGCTCTGGTCCCAAACGCTGAAAAACTGAGGTGTTTCTCGTATCTCGCTTCTGGGAATTGCATTCTAGGCAATCTTCAAAGGTAGGTAGTCTTTTCATACCAGAATCCCAGCAGTATATAAAGAACGGGCAATGCCAATGATCCCGTGTATCCTCCCGCCTTCTGAGACGTTTCCCAGTGCGTCGCTCATATTCTTCTTCTTCAGTTTTGCGTTGGAGATGCTGTTGATACTGATACTGGTATTTTTTCAGAAGATGAGAGGAAACTGGTCGTTGATTCCTGACGTGCCTGACCTGTTCCTCGGTGATATAGTCCCTTTCTTCTTTTTGGGGCCGATCGCGGGAATCGGCCTCTTGCCTCCTTGAATGTTGACATGATGTATGTCCTACCATGTTAAGACCAAGCGTGAAATCAAGCTGCCGACGCGTTGATCGGTCGTACCCTTCCACCATGTTTACGTTTGGGAACGGCTGAGTATCAACCTTCATGGCATATTGCCCCAAGATTAATCGGCCTTGCTCAATGGCCGATTGTATCTGTCGCCGGAGTTCCTTGCAGTCGCGGGTACCGTGGGTGACAGAATTATGCCACTTGTAGTATAATCTCCCCTGAAGCTCCTGGGCTGTTGGGATCTTGAAACCTTCAGGGAACTTCAATTGCTTCTCTTTCAGGAGTAAGTCGAATACCTGTTCGACTTTGTTTACATCAAAATCAAATCCTTTTAAAGGACCCTGTTGTTTCACCCACTTGCAGGACACAGGCTTTGCCCCCCGTGCCCACTCCACGACTGCAACCTCTGGGTCATCCTCAGAGTCTTCAGAATCTTCAGCGTCAACCATTACCACTTGACGTGTGAACTTGTCTTGGTACAACTCTGGATGGCGTTGCTCGTATACTATCATCTTTTGTACTAGATGTGCCAAAGAGTTGAACTCCAGCTGGAAAACCAAATCCCTGACTGGTTTCACTAATCCCAAGATTGCCAATTCAACAGCTTCTTTCTCTGAAATTCGAATTGAGTAGCATCGATTCTTGACTTCTCTGAATCGCTGAATGTACTCCACCACTGTTTCTCCTCGTTTCTGGCAGACCTGTGCCAAATCAGCAATCCCAGCTTCTGCAGCTTCTGAATGATATTGTACATGGAACTGTTCCTCTAGCTGCTTCCAAGTGCGAATAGAATCAGGACCCAATGATGTGTACCATCCAAAAGCCGGCCCTGGGAGAGACTGCGAGAAAAACCTCACCCGCAATGGATCTGACACAGAAATCATCCCTAGCTGTGCTAGATATCGACTCACATGTTCTATGGAGCTGGATCCCTCTGCCACGTTGAACTTGGTGAACTCAGGTAGCCGATACTTGGACGGTAGGGGAATCAAATCATATTCACTTGGATACGGCTTGGTGTAGCCGATCGCTCGCCTTCTTGGGAGAATGCCAAATTGATCCCTCAAAATAGCACTGATTTGATCTACTGTATGAGCTCCTGGGGCCGAGTGCGTACCTTCATGACTCGGCCCCATTGCATAAGTAGCCAGCCATGCCTGTTTATCGGCATCGACTACGGATGTCCCTCCAGTAACTCTTTGCGCCGGGTGCCCACCATCTGGTATATACGCACAAACATATCCGTGCGGCACCTCCTTGGGGGGTTCGCTGAAAAACTGGTGATCAGCAGAGTCACCTCCCACCTTGTATATGACATATGCTGGAGAATTCTGTTGCTCTGGGGCAGCAAATGCATAGGGCACTGGTGGCCTGGCTTGAGAAGGCAACTCCCCCCTGTGACTCCTTAAAGCAGGTCCTGTTGGAGAGTACTGGTGTTTCATGATTTTCTACACCACGCGCAGCGCAACGCGCTCAAGGGTGTTCATCAAACTCTCAGAATGTCGATGCAATGAGTGAGCCACCATGTAGTTGACTTCCTGGTGAAGAGCTCGCGTATGTTCTTCCGTAGGAGTAGACAGATCCACTTCATCTAATGCACCCTCAGATGAAAATCCCTTCCATCTGATGCCGTGGTGTCGAGTTCTTTCGAACGAGCCGATGAGATCAGCTTCAAAAGCAGCTTTTATTTCATCATACCTCTGCTTATGCTCTTCAGATAACTCTTCATAAGTAATCGGGTTCTCGCTCGGCATCTTGACAATGGAAGTCGATGAAGCCAGAGAAGATGATGTAGCCGATTGCAGTCGATGTAGTCGAAGTAGTCACTGAAGTAGTCGATGTAGTCGACGCAGTAGTCGATGTAGTCGAAGTAGTCAATGAAGTAATTGATGTGGTCCCACTGGGCGTGCCAGAATGTGTTGTCGATCAAAACCCACCGGCGAGCAGCGACAGGCAACACGAGGAGCCGGGAGGCTTCCGGGACTGCTGGTGGGCCCCGGTCCCTCGGTCAACGGCCCAAGAGTTCGGCTCACGCCCTAGCTTGGTGAAGTGCTAGGCGTGCCACCTGACCTATACCTGATCAGGAAGGTGTAGAAGTCGTTTGTCAGCTATCTTCCTGCATGCACAGACATGTTAAACATTAGTCCGAGCCGTGATCGGCTCTTACAATGACTCCCAAGATCAGCTAAAGAAGCCGACGGAGTCACTGTACTAGATCGAATCTAGAAGAAGCCGATTGGACCTTCGGATCTTCATACCGGGTTGGACCTTCGGGTACTTACCAGAATCGGCTAGAAGAAGCCGATTGCCATGTTTAACAGATCGGATCTACTAAACATATGAACGTTTGCACAAATCCGATAGAAAGGATAGAAACATGCTCTGTAATTTTCCAAGTTGATTCAATCTGCGACGGTGAAAGCTTTCACCGTACAACCGGAACATCCTACGCGTGGTTAAGCCTAACGAACATGAAAGATAACAATACGCTAACCCAAAAAGAGGCCTAAAAACCAACTAACAAGTCGATTCCCGGAACAATCCCTCGTCAGGTTATCATAAGCACCAAACATGCAGCCGGAACATTTAACCCGTTTGAAGGGCCTAATCATACGGATATTAAACTAATTCTTTGTAACACAAAGAACTACCATAACAGATTAGATCTACTAAGCAATAACGGAGCAAGGCGCTGCCCCTGCGCCCGAAATTGAATATAAGGACAGCTAAACGATTACAAGCAGCAAGTAAAGCATGGATTTACTGTTCGGAATCATTGCAGCATCATAATCGTTTAAGATAACTAGTGCTACTCGCCATAAAAAATTCTTCAGTTTGAGCAACACAAGGATAAACAGATAAACGCGACGCTGCTTCGACCATGCAAGACATGATCGGAGCAGCATGTCGATTACCTGTAGAAATCCCTTGGAAAGGGGTGGCGATGCGCCGAGAGTTTGTTGTGGATGATTGATTCTTATTGATTATCACGATACATATTTATAGTCCGGAGACTTGATCTTAACTAACCCTAGCTGATTACGATTCAATATCTAACTTACTATATTTAAACTATCCTTAGATACATGGCCATCTTGGCCCTTGACACGTTTGCACAGAGGCCGATTCGCAGACCATTACGATGATTTCCTTCAGCCCATGTTGCTCTCGGCCCATCCCTTGGCCCAGCCAAATTATGGCGATAACAGTATTAGAGTACTTAGCCTCGCAATATGATTTTATTTCAGGTAATGCCCCTAAAGACCCTACCCTTCCCATGCCTTGGCCCTATGCTTTGCCTAATGGTTGGTCCGTGGAGTGGGACCCGTCCCCGGCCAACACTGATCATACCGAGTGATTTTATGCCAGGGCTTAGCATGATGTCCGTATTGGCGAGTTGTACAGTTGTCGTACTTTAAACTCCGCTACAGTAAACTTGAATCTTTAAACTGGTTTGTAATAATTTCTATCAGTCTATAACTTATGCTATTCTGGAAACCCTTGTAATATAAGTGCTTGTGATGTAAAATATGATGGCGATTGTATCTCTGGCCTCGCCTTCGTGCGAGGTACCTTGTTGGATCCTGCATTCGGTGGTTTATCAGGACGTTACCCGACAGGCCAAGGGGTTACACCATTTGAAGTATGTTGGAGCCCTTGAGAGAGGACTTGCGTACTTGAGCCGGTGTAATTCAGGTTGGTTCTGCCACAAGACCGCCGCCGCTCATCGCCGCTACAGCCCTGCCGGCGCCATCTCCTGCTTCTGGCAGCACCCACGCGTCGCTCTCCGGCCGGCCGCCACCCTAGTTCTTCCCCGCTGTCTTCCCCCGAGTGCGCCACGCCGCCCCGCCTCTGCCCGAGCTCCGCCCGCGGCTGCCATGCATGCTATCGATCGCCAGCAGCAGCTACCTGTGACAGTTCAAGTATTTGTAAACTAGACACATTATTTGTTAGTGTGAAGTATGTGCTTGTTAGCGTAAAGCTGGTGTGTGTTTATGTAAAACTTTTAAAAATTTAAATGCTCGTAAAAAGGGTATTTTTATAATTACGGAAAAACTAGGATTGTTTTTGCAAAATGTAATTGGATAGGAGGTAACTTCAAAATAAATGAAGGATGGTTTTGTAAACACGTTTTTCTTATTTTATCCCCTGTAAAAAAATAATAAAATAACAAAATAATAATAAAATAATAAATTATATGTATTTATCCAAAAGTTTCATTTGAAATGTATGTGTTGAATTGTGTAAAAATTTGAGTAAAGTTGTGGAAATAAGGGTATTTATGTAATTTTACAAAAGTACAAGTCCTTTTATGCAAGTAGTGGAATTATAAAAGTAACTTTCAAAGTTACTAAGGGCTAAAGTGTAAGAAGGTGCAAGTCATCATGACATGTCTATCCAGTCATCATGACATGTCTATCCAGTCATCATGATATATCATAAATAGGTCAAGTCATCATGACATGTCATAAATAGGTCAAGTCATCATGACATATCATAAATGCTTGCATTTAGGTCCTAAATACTATGAAATTCACACCCTTTAGGACAAAAACCTTATAATCTTAATTTTAGTCCAACGTTTTAAATTAA
This sequence comes from Panicum hallii, assembly GCF_002211085.1. NCBI lineage: Eukaryota > Viridiplantae > Streptophyta > Magnoliopsida > Poales > Poaceae > Panicum > Panicum hallii. The sequence continues at coordinate 31,804,531 of NC_038046.1, read as the reverse complement.
CACTTCATTCTTTGAGTTTTTGAATTTAACCTCTAAAACAAAGCTGTAGTATTTGAGAAGTTATACAACATCTATTTTGGCCTATTTTTCAGTTGAGCTCTAGAATAGTGGGAAACATTGGTTTACAATGAGGTCCTTGTATTTTCTGAATTTGTGCACAGGTCCTTAGCAAAGTTCCCTTTCTTCTTCCTCTCTGTTTGTCTCTCTACTTTATCGCTACCACTGTCGTCTGTGCCATGCCTTATCCTCCTCCTCCTCCTATATAAGCCCGCACACTCCCTTGCTCTTTTGCTCTCGTCCTCCTCTTCCCTTCCTGCCTTCTTCTACTTGTTCGAACAGAGCCACCCGCTGCCATGGCTGCCGTCGACCCTGTTCGTCGTGGGCAGCCATCATCAGCCCCTCTCCGCTCTCCTCGACCCCCTGCCGAGCTTCTCCACTTCCTACCGGTGCTCCCCGATCCCACCCTGCAGCAAACCCCTCACCAGACGGTCCCACTGATGTTCGCTGTCAATCTTCCTCCGTCGCCGCTTCGGCCTCCCCGCCGACCCGGCCATCCAGCAACTCCCACCCCTCGCTGATCACTCCAGCAGGACCACATCACTTCGAAGAAGCTCCTGGACCAGCTCACCGAGCCTCTTCAACCCTCAACATGCCGGAACATCGCCACCGTGACCAAGCCCGACTGCCGCTGCCGGCCCTCCTCCAGCCACCCCGGCTTCAACTGAGCCAATCCAAAGGTAGCTCTCGTGTCCCTCATGCTTCCCCACCTCTCCTTTGCCGCCGGGAAGCACCCCATCGCCAGAATCGAGCTCCCTGAGCTTTCTCTGTTCCAAAAATCATAACCAGGGACTCCACACAACAATAGAAAGAATTCTAGGGGCCTATCTGCACAACCTATGACTCATATGAATAGTGTCGCGTTGGACCTTCTTGAAATTTCTAGCTGAAACTTTGGAAAATCATAGTAAATTGTAGAAAATTCAGAAAAATGCCAAACCAGTTTTGTTTGAATTTTTGGGTTAAATACTGCAACGTTTATGTTATGATCATGAGACGAATCTATGTATTTTGTGCCGTGATTTAATTAGTTGAAAATGGATGCTTTAATTAGATCTTTTGATTCACAGCTGTGATATAGCTGAAATTTGGAACATAAGTTTTGCATATCTTGAATAGCTCTGTGTAAAATTTGCAGAGCCAGATCTCTTGTTTAGCTATGATGTTTGAGTATTTTTGATGTATGTTGATGAAAACCTCATAAATTAATTCCAGATGCATCTATTCATGTTTGTAGCTTAAAATTTAACCTTAGAATTCTTTCAACATGTTTAGTTCATGATAAAATTTTGAGAGTCAGAAACCTAGTGTGACTAAAGTTATGAATATAGGCTTAGATTCAAAGGAAATTCATGAACAATAGTTTTGGTTCATGAATAATTATGATAATATGCTGGAATGTTACTCTTGTACAGTAGAACATGTCCATAAATTTTGAACCCCAGATCTAGTATAGAACTATAGTTATAAATGTATCTTAATCATTTAATGTGTGTTCTTGTTTAATTTTGTGGCATAATTCCTGTTTAAATAAAATCCTGATAAATTTACAGTAAATTTAATTAGACTAAAGAAATGTTTAGTAATTTTTATAGCCTTAGTTTTAAAGTGCATTGCTCTATAAAATTCATTTAAATTTTACACGTTGTTTATTTAAATTATTTATTTTGATTAGTCTGTTGCATAAAGATGTTAAGTGTAATTAGTTTGTTTGCTTAAGATAACCAAGTATGCTACCTAATGTATTTAGTTTAGATGTTTAGGGTAATCAACCCTGTTAGCTAATGTAACTAAACAATTTAGATAATACCCGATAAATGAATACCCAGCAAAACAGTGGATAACATGTTTGATAAATAGAATGCCTTTCGTGTTGCATTGTTGATAAGTTTGGTAGTGTTAGCTCATATTTTTGTGATAGAGATGTGTGATGTTTAGTTAATCCTTTCACATGAGTGCTCATGTCCCTGCCATCAGGACATTGTCCTTGTCTTGATTGCAGTCTCCTTAAGGTCCTTTTCGTATAAGGATCCTTGTTAGTTCATGTGAATCTGCTGCTTAGCTAATACATCTCTGTAGCTATGCTTCAGCATCGGCTATTAGCTCAGCCACTAAGCATCTGTTTCAATTGAATCTATGATATTTCATTGTAACGGCTGTCATCAGATGCAATTCATTTGATATGCTTCTACCATCGGCTGGTTAGCCGATACGATTATTATCTTTCTAATATCGGCTACTGTCAATACAATTCTTTTGTTTTGTCCTACATCGGCTGCCACATAGCCGATCAATCGGAGATGCACACACAATGTTAGGGTTCTTGCTATCGGCCGATCCAAACCGATTCCAGTTGTTTTCCATATCGGTCAAATATGGCCGATGTGGCAGAACCAACCTGAATTATACCGGCTCAAGTACGCGAGTCCACTTCCGAGGGCTCCAACGTGCTTCAAACGGTATAATCCCTTGGCCTGTCGGGTAACGTCCCGATAAACCACCGATACACAGGATCAATAAGGTTACCTCACACGAAGGTGAGTCCAGAGATACAATCACCATCATAATTTACATTATAGGAAATTACATTACAAGAGTTTATAAAAGTAGTACAAAGTTTCAAATTTAGAGAAAACAATACAAACTGTTTAAGCTATGATTTTTAGCAGCGGAAAACATACGCGATGATCTACAGCACGTCGACAAGATGGATGTCATGCTAAGCCCGAGCATGACATCATTCGATATCACCAGTGCTGGCCGGGGACGGATCCCATTCCGCGGACCAATCATCTGGAAGAGCACAGGGCCAAGGCAAGGGAAGAGTAGGGTCTTCACAGATATCACCTGAAAAACATACAACTAGCAAGGCTGAGTATACTAATACTCAGCAAGGCTTACCCGTCTCATGGTATACTTAGCCATGTAGCTAGACTTATGAAGGCTTTTAGCTTTGGGTAGAGTTTTCAGCTGAAAAGCAACAAAGAGTAGATCCTTACTTTCAACTTTTAGCTTTCAGGTTCTAGTGGATTAACCATTCTAGGTAAACACCTATAACTACTCAAACATGGTGGAATCTTTAACCAAACATCATCTTTCATAATCACAAAGTTGCTCTTGTTACTCTATGTGGTAAAGGGGGTAAGCAGTCTCATTCATCGTGAGAGGCGGACGATTCCTGAATCGAGATTCAAACCTTGCAAGGTAAACCTAACACACACGCTTGGAACACCACAGGGTCGTTCCGAAGCAACCGTTTACCTTTCATTCCGACTCGTGGATCAGATCCACCACAAGCGACTGCAGGTCATATGCACTACCAAAGTGCAGGACGTACGTCTGTAGCGCGACTACAAAACCCGTACTCCTGGTTGCCCAGCAACACGTATGCCTACACGTCGAACAAAGTAACCAAAAGAAGCAAATACATGTGGTGGGAGGTATGTCCACTCCTCGGGCCGATCGGTTACTAGGCTTACCGCTTACCATATTTCACGGCATGTGGCTAGTACTTTCAAACACTTAACCACCGCTACCACACACCGCGACCTTATCCAATTCAATAACCCAGACGGGGTATCATCTCAACCATGATACCTCGCAAACTCCCGTCCGTCATCCTTATAGTGATAACAGGAATGTAAACATTACAACTCCTATATCGCGCGAGTGACAGGAAATCACCCGACTTCTACCGGCCCTATTAGCATAGCAGCTAGTCGGACTCAAGTTCTAGTGTTCAATACATTGGTTCCTGGAACAATGCAACTAAAGTTTGCAAACAACTCCTAAGAACCTAATGCATAAAGATATATAAATAATATAGGTTGCAGTGTAATAAAGTAGGGGTTATGTCCGGGGCTTGCCTTTATTGGTGGGTCTGAAGTCAGTAAGTCAATATCTTCCGAACTTTGGTTCGGGGCTTCAGATAATTCCGCGACGAAGTTCTTGGAATCTTCAGAACAAATTCCTTCTGGTTCCGAAATCAGTTGATAATCTCCGTCGGCGAGAGTGGTCGAGTCTATATGATATGCAAGATGGAGTTTAATGAATGCATACACTTTCATTTCAATTCACGATAAAGTTGCAATCCAAATAAAAGAATATTACATTTCGACAAATAACCTAACTACCCTGCACTGGGCAGTCATTTATCGAGTATTAACTAAATTAACTAGTTACGTTAAGCAACAGGGTGGTTTACCCTAAACATCTATACTAACTTCATTAGGTAGCATGTTTGGTTATCTAATTGGTTGGTGTATAAATCTTGGCCTTAACCGATGAGGATGAATTAGGTTTAGCTGACTGATGTGCTTTGGTCGTGTCTAATAGAGGCGTGTCTACTGTACAATCTTATTGATCTAGGGTTGTGTACTTTGGTCTGGGTAGCCGATTGACAGGTGCACTGGTTTTCTAATTGATCGATGAAATCATCGATCACTTTAGTAGAGGGATGTTTCCTAAAGCGGCTGTGTCCTAGCTAATCTGTGTGAGCATCGGCGTACTTAACTGATCGCGTGCGTATCAGTATAGCGGATCCATGCTTTAGCAAAACTAGTCGATCAGTGATTTGACCTTCTAGCCGATTTAGTGTATCGGCACATTCGCCAATTTATACATCGGGTAGAATTAGTCGAGTGATGTATCGGCATAGCTAGTTGACTAATGTGAGTAACTAGCCGATGGTGTATTGATAGACTAGTCAAACTATGTATCCGTACGGTCGGTCTCAGCGTATTCAGCCGATTGGTGAATCAGCTGTGTAGCTGATTGTCCTACTCTGCACTGGTTGTGCCTAACTACGATGTGCTTAAGTGTTATCTTAGGTAACTAGGTGTGATTGCATCGGCTGGATTACATTAGTATCACAATTGAGTGATGTATAGCCGATGGGGTTATCTAAGTTAGACCTGTTACAAGAATTAGGTGTAACAGAACACTAATATTAAACTAGGTTGGTGAGACCATAAGTGTAGACTTAGACTAAAAAGGATGTGGTTGAGGGTATGTAACCGGTAAGCATATAGCCGATCTCTCAGCCGATAAATCGGCTGATAACAGTGTGTGGATAAGGATAGGAAAACTAAGGATTGACCGGCCATATTTGACCGCTATGGGAAAACTGGAATCGGCTTAGATCAAAGGGTAACAGAACTCTAAGATCGTGTGTGCATCTCCGATACGTCGACTATGTGCAGCCGATACGTTATTTAAATCGGAGGGTTAGTTGATCACCATGCGCATCGACATAGCCAAAATGTATTCTTAACAAACTAGTCGACCTGTGAACATCAGCATGCTAGCCGATCAGGGTATGTAACTAGTTGATTGTGCATTAGTAAACTAGTCAACAGTGTGAACATCGGTCGAGCTAATATGTGCACATGCGTTAGATTTTGTGAATCGGCATAAGTAGCCGATTCCTTATGCTGTACTGGCTGTGCTTAGCCGATAAATACGTTCTCTATTGAATGTGCCTATCCGACTCTTGACTAAAGTGTTAACCGAAGTAATTAGTGTTTGATTGGTTCGATTTTACCAACAAAACAACCGATTGACGTATAGCCAACGCGGTTGTCTAGATTGAACTGGGTCAATTAGGGCACTAACATTGGATCGGACTGATAGGGTGGTTAACAACGGCCGAGGGGCTTTTGCCGATAAGGAAGAAGTTAAAAGGCTCATGGTCGATAGGGTTACGCCTATCGAAAATCGGCTGAACTAATAGCCGATTGCTAAGCCTGGTTACAAAGATATATCAACTAAGTAGTCGATACACAAGGTATGACCAGGATCTTTATATAGAAAGGGCTCTAACAAGATTGCAATTAAAACCAGGGTAAAGGCATAAGCATCTATATAAATGAAGGTTAACCAAACATCATAAACATTAAGGTCTACACAGCACATGAGCAAAACCTGACGGGTAACTTCAGAAATTCATACCTAGATGTCTAACCTACCAAAGATGTTGTTCTTCAACAACTTGGAAAGATTATATAAATGAATTGTAATTCATTGTAATTGGAGCAGTACAACTACAGATACGAATTTAACCCTAACAAGTATAAGCAAAAGTCTAAAGTGAGATTTTTCTACTAACACATACAAAATTATACACATACTGCATAAATCTACTCACAAGGATTCTATAACATCTTCATTTGACATTTTACGATTTTTATATCATTTCCTACGAATTTTATAAGTTAGTTGCTTTGCACACATGAAATAATAAAAGAGCTTCGTAGAAAGGCCCTCAGTTTCTCACCGGCGGTAATGGCGAGTTCCATCTGCTGTAGCTCGTTACAGTTGTGTTTGGTTGCATAGAGGCTCCTTCGAGCTCGTCACGTCTGACCGCCGCCTTCGCTCCACAACGATCTCCGACGTCCTTCACGCGCGGTTCCATTGTTTGCCCCGTGCGGGTCCGTGCCGAGTCGTCGCGCCGCGGCATCGCGAGCCCTGAGCTCCGCTCCTGCGTCGCGCCTGTGCGCACTCAAACTGAGCCACTCAGCGCCTAACCGTGGTCGCGTCGCGCACTCCGCACGCTCGTCCGTGTGCTCGGCCCAGCCTCCGCTCAACCCGCCGTCCGCGCCACGCGCGCGTCGCCCGAACAACAGCGTATCACCTGCCCTCCAATTTCCCCCTCGTGTTGCAGCTCCCCGACGTGGAATACGGCCACCTACACTACACCACTTGGCCTAGCCTATGTGCTCGCCTGGCGTCTGTACCCATGCCGCCACCAGCCGCTCGGAACCGCTCACCCGAGCCCGCTCCCACGCGCACGGCCGCCCTGCGTACTCCGCGTCAAGCCGAACTGCCCGGCCCAACCGCTTGCGCACGCCTGCTCCCTTCCTGCCGTCCGCCCTCCTGCGCTCTGCCTGGCCGTGCTCCGTCCAGCGTCAGCCACTGCATCCCGCCTGCTTCCACGCGCTCGGGCTGCGGCCGTAGCTCACCCGGGCCCGCCGCGCAGCCGCGCCGCCTACGCGTGCGCCGAACCGCCAGCCCGCCTGCATACTCCGCTCGCCGCCTTGGGCTTCGCCCGCGCCTGGCCGAGCGCTGCTCCCGCGCCGCCAGCGCAGCGCCGAGCCGCCGCCTCCACTTGCCCCGACGCCCGCGTGCGCCTGGTCCGGCCCCGCCCAGCGCGCCTGTGCGCGCGCGCCTCGCTCCTCCGCGCGACGCCAGCCGCCGGCTCCCGCTGCCGCTCGCGCCTGGCCGCGTCCGGCCGCTGCAGCTCGCCGCCTGGCGCTCCACGCGCTTCCTCCTCCTGGGCCGCCCCCGCGCGCGCTTGGGCCGCGCGTCTGTGCCCACGCCGGCCGCCGCTCCTCCCGCGGCCGGCCGCCCGAGCAGCGCGCGCTCGCGCGCGCCTGCGCCGAGCCGCGCCGCCGGCCGCGCAGCGCCCCGCGTGGGACCGCCCGCTCTCTGCATCCGCGTGGAGGAGAAGATAGAGAGAGTGAAGGAAAAAATGGAATGGGGATAAGGATGGGAGCCAGATAAAGGAGATGAGGATGGGCTGCTGTCGTGAGCTGCTCTTGCCTGCTGAGGGGACACGTGAAAATCTTTGCAGCAGGAGGTGGCGATGATGGTCGGCACAGCGGCGGTTGCAGAGCAAAAATAGAGCAACGCCAGAGGAGGAAGAAAAAGGGAATTTCCTGATACTTATTTGTAATTTTAGAAAATTGCAGGGACCTCTTGGTAAAGATAAATTTAACCACTGTTCTAGGGCTCAAAAAAAAATGTGACCAAAATGAAAGTTGTACAACTTTTCAAGCTCTACAACTTTGTTATAGGGTTTGAACTTCAAAATTCAAAATATGAGGTTTTATTTTAAGACTTGGACTAAACTTCAATTTTATAAAATCTTTGTCATTGTTAGTATAAATTATATATAACCTTGGGTCTATTCGCAAATTGCTAAGTAAGTCATGATTACTTACATTATTACCTTTTTACTCCTAGTAATTTTGGAAAGTTACTTTTGTAAATCACCTATTTTGCATAAAAGGACTTGTTCTTTTATAAAATTACATAAATACCCTTATTTTTACAACTTTACCCAAAAATTTTTTATACACTTCAACACATACATTTTAAATACAATTATTGGATAAATATATAATTTTTACAGGGAGTAGATTAAGAAAAATATATTTGCAAAACCACCCTTCTCTTATTTTGAAGTTACCTTCTGTCCAATTACATTTTACAAAACAACCCTAGATTTTTCTGTAATTATAAAAATACCCTTTTTACTTAAGATTTTCAAGAACTTCACACAAACACACAAAGTTTTACACTAACAAGCATACACTTCACACTATCAAAATATAAGTCTAGCATTACAAACACATGAACTGTCACAGCCTCCCCCCCTAAAAAGAATCTCGTCCTGAGATTCGGACGAAAGATTCTTAAAGGAAGAGAAGCAAATTATTCATTAGAAGTAACAGGAAGCAATCACACCAAGAAGATTGATGTCAATGGTAAAAGTCGTTGAAGTATGACAAGATGAGTGTAGCGAGAGCAAGAATAAATGGTACATAGATGAGTTTGACAAGATAAGAGAGAACAAGATGATTGAGTTCTCGCAGAGCTAAGATCATCACATGACGATGATAAATGTCGGCAACATTCATCACAAAGCTCATGGATAGCAAGTGAGGATAATACGAGAGATTGATAAGTGATGTTTGAAACATTTCTGCTCAGAGTTTATTATCTAAATAAGTTGAATGATGTTGATTGCAAAACATGCCTATTTAGACTGATGCAATCAAGGGATAATGACAAAATGCTCTAACCCTGATCGTGATGCACTGTTGAGATGTATGATTGCAATGATGATGCAACATGAAGATGGAGAATTCCATGCACGATCAAGATGGTGCGTAAGACACAATGCAATTACCATGATGCTGACCGAATGATGCGTACCTTATGATGCAAGGATGATGATACTTGCAATGTATGCACATATGAAATGCATGAAGTATGATGCATATGACTCGCGTCTTACAACCGTTCTCTCGTAACTAACACTTGGGTAGGTCTATATCCTTGGGCGAGGATCAAAAGTTAGGACACTAATAAGGTTGCACAAGAAAAGTTTGCAGTGGGTTACGTCACATATACCTAGTCGCCAGTGCGCTCCTAATGGCTCAATCATATGGCTGCAGCACACATGAGGCCTTAGGTTCCGTCACGGCAACATGGTCATGTGATTAAACACCACCACAAAAGAAGAATAGCAACCTTGTAGTGCCAACAACAACAAGATAGACTTAGGAAACCGAAGACAACCTAAAGTTGTACTAAAAGCACACCCGTTAGTCAGTCTACGGATTTCCGATAATGATGCAACACCATGCACTATCTAGAGATGGCCTTTATTATGATGCATGACTTTTGCCGGGAGGATTGTATTCAGAAAGTAATTATGGTCATACATCTTTTTAATTTATCCAAAATCATCTGAGCAAAAATTTGAAGGTGCAACGTTCAGATGTTGCAACTGGAATAGCCAACAAGATACGGTACAACATCAGGAGAGGATAGATAGATCACTAGATGATGGATTGAAGGGTTCGATGATAGCTATCAAGATTTAACCATCAAAGGAGAAGTTCAATGGTTCTGCCGAAACAGATTTAAAGCAAAATCAAGGATTTGATTTGGCTGTCAAGCTAAGATTGGTGATAGGGTTCTCAACTCTAGATTAACCTAGCAGATTATGTTGGCTCCTACCACACAAAGTCAAAGCAGGCATTCAGATACAAGCACATATTTCCGTACATCAACATAACAACCAAGGCAATCAAAGCAATCCAAGATGACATGATGCATGCACGTTTCTACACGTCCTCACAAACAAGAATAACTGCCAAGTAACCTTGGTCTTACGTGGTTAGTTACGGTGGCACAATATATACGTCTCTCACTATTAACTAGTCGATAAACCCTATCCGTCCTAGTTTCGGAATCGTGGTTAGTGTACCTGCAGAAAACCACAATGCATATATATATCCAATGAACCTTTCATGTCAGCATGTCATGAAAGCGTCCCCATTCATTACTGTTTACTATAGAAACAGCATCTGTACAATTACCGCCGTACAGACAACGTTAGCATACGTTACCAAGATAACGTATTCACGAGGGTACCGCAAAATGCGGGGGTATGAACTGCGATCGCCATACCCTGCGCCGAACCATATACTCCCAATGTAGTCAACCGAGGTTGGTACATTGGCAGCATCTCAAGTAGGCCACTGCTTGAGAAACAGCGTTCGGTTCGCATCACCGACGGGAAGGCTAACTCCCCAGTTAGCTGAGGATCCTTACCTTCTTACCTTATCGTCGAAGGTGTCGTTACAGAAAGTAAAGTTGAATTGTGCATGAAATTAAGTTTCAACTGAAAAGTAATGCTGGGAGTTAGTCATATATATATATATATTACAGCCACCTCTAATTCCCATAATAACATTACCCTAGGGCTTACGTACTATACATAATCCTTAACGAATCAAACGTAGTTTTGCCAAATATATTGTTGGTCAAACTTTTATACTGAAAGCATTTTTAAGGTAAAATGTATCTCCAGGGTAACCTTATAGCTCTGATACCAGCTGTGGCAGAACCAACCTGAATTATACCGGCTCAAGTACGCGAGTCCACTTCCGAGGGCTCCAACGTGCTTCAAACGGTATAATCCCTTGGCCTGTCGGGTAACGTCCCGATAAACCACCGATACACAGGATCAATAAGGTTACCTCACACGAAGGTGAGTCCAGAGATACAATCACCATCATAATTTACATTATAGGAAATTACATTACAAGAGTTTATAAAAGTAGTACAAAGTTTCAAATTTAGAGAAAACAATACAAACTGTTTAAGCTATGATTTTTAGCAGCGGAAAACATACGCGATGATCTACAGCACGTCGACAAGACGGATGTCATGCTAAGCCCGGCGACATCATTCGATATCACCAGTGCTGGCCGAGGACGGATCCCATTCCCGGACCAATCATCTGGAAAGAGCACAGGGCCAAGGCAAGGAAAGAGTAGGGTCTTCAGATATCACCTGAAAAACATTCAACTAGCAAGGCTGAGTATACTAATACTCAGCAAGGCTTACCCGTCTCATGGTATACTTAGCCATGTAACTAGACTTATGAAGGCTTTTAGCTTTGGTAGAGTTTTCAGCTGAAAAGCAACAAAGAGTAGATCCTTACTTTCAACTTTTAGCTTTCAGGTTCTAGTGGATTAACCATTCTAGGTAAGCACCTATAACTACTCAAACATGGTGGAATCTTTAACCAAACATCATCTTTCATAATCACAAAGTTGCTCTTGTTACTCTATGTGGTAAAGGGGTAAGCAGTCTCATTCATCGTGAGAGGCGGACGATTCCTGAATCGAGATTCAACCTTGCAAGGTAAACCTAACACACACGCTTGGAACACCACAGGGTCGTTCCGAAGCAACCGTTTGCCTTTCATTCCGACTCGTGGATCAGGGCCACCACAAGCGACTGCAGGTCATACGCACTCCAAAGTGCAGGACGTACGTCTGTAGCGCGACTACAAAACCCGTACTCCTGGTTGCCCAGCAACACGTATGCCTACACGTCGAACAAAGTAACCAAAAGAAGCAAATACATGTGGTGGGGGGTATGTCCACTCCTCGGGCCGATCGGTTACTAGGCTTACCGCTTACCATATTTCACGGCATGTGGCTAGTACTTTCAAACGCTTAACCACCGCTACCACACACTGCGACCTTATCAAATTCATCAAAACAGACGGGGTATCATCTTGACCATGATACCTCATAAAATTCCCGTCCGCATCCTTATAGTGATAACAGGAATGTAAACATTACAACTCCTATATCGCGCGAGTGACAGGAAATCACTCGACTTCTACCGGTCCTATAAGCAGAGCAGCTAGTCGGACTCAGTTCTAGTGTTCAATACATTGGTTCCTGGATATGCAACTAAGGTTTCCAAACAACTCCTAAGAACTAATGCATAAAGATATATAAATATATAGGTTGCAGTGTAATAAAGTAGGGGTTATGTCCGGGGCTTGCCTTTACTGGTAGGGCTGAAGTCAGTAAAGTTAAGATCTTCTGAACTTTGGTTCAGGACTTCAGATAATTCCGCGACGAAGTTCTCGGAATCTTCAGAACAAATTCCTTCTGGTTCCGAAATCAGTTGATAATCTCCGTCGGCGAGAGTGGTCGAGTCTATATGATATGCAAGATGGAGTTCAATGAATGCATACGCTTTATTTCAATTCACAATATAGTTGCAATCCAAATAAAAGAACATTACATTTCGACAAACAACCTAACTACCCTGTACTGGGCAGTCATTTATCGAGTATTAACTAAACTAACTAGTCTCGTTAGGCAACAGGGGGTTTACCCTAAACATCTATACTAACTTCATTAGGTAGCATGTTCAGTTATTTAATTAGTTGGCGTATAGATCTTGACCTTAACCGATGAGGATGCATCAGGTTTAGCCGATAGACGTGCTTTGGTCGGCCTAACAGAGGCGTGTCTACTGTGCGATCTTACTGATCAAGGTTGTGTACTTTGGTCTGGGTAGCCGATTGACAGGTGCACTGGTTTTCTAATTGATCGATGAAAACATCGATCACTTTAGTAGAGGGATGTTTCCTAAAGCGGCTGTGTCCTAACTAATCTGTGTGAGCATCGGCGTACTTAACTGATCACGTGCGTATCAGCATATCGGATCATGCTTTAGCAAAACTAGTCGATGGTGATTTGACCTTCTAGCCGATTTGGTGTATCGGCACATTCGCCAATTTATACATCGGGTAGAATTAGTCGAGTGATGTATCGGCATAGCTAGTTGACTAATGTGAGTAACTAGCCGATGGTGTATTGATAGACTAGTCAAACTATGTATCCGTACGGTCGGTCTCAGCGTATTCAGCCGATTGGTGAATCAGCTGTGTAGCTGATTGTCCTACTCTGCACTGGTTGTGCCTAACTACGATGTGCTTAAGTGTTATCTTAGGTAACTAGGTGTGATTGCATCGGCTGGATTACATCAGTATCACAATTGAGTGATGTACAGCCGATGGGGTTATCTAAGTTAGACCTGTTACAAGAATTAGGTGTAACAGAACACTAATATTAAACTAGGTTGGTGAGACCATAAGTGTAGACTTAGACTAAAAAGGATGTGGTTGAGGGTATGTAACCGGTAAGCATATAGCCGATCTCTCACCGATAAATCGGCTGATAACAGTGTGTGGATAAGGATAGGAAAACTAAGGATTGACCGGCCATATTTGACCGCTATGGGAAAACTGGAATCGGCTTAGATCAAAGGGTAACAGAACTCTAAGATCGTGTGTGCATCTCCGATACGTCGACTATGTGCAGCCGATACGTTATTTAAATCGGAGGGTTAGTTGATCACCATGCGCATCGACATAGCCAAAATGTATTCTTAACAAACTAGTCGACCTGTGAACATCAGCATGCTAGCCGATCAGGGTATGTAACTAGTTGATTGTGCATTAGTAAACTAGTCAACAGTGTGAACATCGGTCGAGCTAATATGTGCACATGCGTTAGATTTTGTGAATCGGCATAAGTAGCCGATTCCTTATGCTATACTGGCTGTGCTTAGCCGATAAATACGTTCTCTATTGAATGTGCCTATCCGACTCTTGACTAAAGTGTTAACCGAAGTAATTAGTGTTTGATTGGTTCGATTTTACCAACAAAACAACCGATTGACGTATAGCCAACGCGGTTGTCTAGATTGAACTGGGTCAATTAGGGCACTAACATTGGATCGGACCGATAGGGTGGTTAACATCGGCCGAGGGGCTTTTGCCGATAAGGAAGAAGTTAAAAGGCTCATGGTCGATAGGGTTACGCCTATCGAAAATCGGCTGAACTAATAGCCGATTGCTAAGCCTGGTTACAAAGGTATATCAACTAAGTAGTCGATACACAAGGTATGACCAGGATCTTTATATAGAAAGGGCTCTAACAAGATTGCAATTAAAACCAGGGTAAAGGCATAAGCATCTATATAAATGAAGGTTAACCAAACATCATAAACATTAAGGTCTACACAGCACATGAGCAAAACCTGACGGGTAACTTCAGAAATTCATACCTAGATGTCTAACCTACCAAGGATGTTGTTCTTCAACAACTTGGAAAGATTATATAAATGAATTGTAATTCATTGTAATTGGAGCAGTACAACTACAGATACGAATTTAACCCTAACAAGTATAAGCAAAAGTCTAAAGTGAGATTTTTCTACTAACACATACAAAATTATACACATACTGCATAAATCTACTCACAAGGATTCTATAACATCTTCATTTGACATTTTACGATTTTTATATCATTTCCTACGAATTTTATAAGTTAGTTGCTTTGCACACATGAAATAATAAAAGAGCTTCGTAGAAAGGCCCTCAGTTTCTCACCGGCGGTAATGGCGAGTTCCATCTGCTGTAGCTCGTTACAGTTGTGTTTGGTTGCATAGAGGCTCCTTCGAGCTCGTCACGTCTGACCGCCGCCTTCGCTCCACAACGATCTCCGACGTCCTTCACGCGCGGTTCCATTGTTTGCCCCGTGCGGGTCCGTGCCGAGTCGTCGCGCCGCGGCATCGCGAGCCCTGAGCTCCGCTCCTGCGTCGCGCCTGTGCGCACTCAAACCGAGCCACTCAGTGCCTAACCGTGGTCGCGTCGCGCGCTCCGCACGCTCGTCCGTGTGCTCGGCCCAGCCTCCGCTCAACCCGCCGTCCGCGCCACGCGCGCGTCGCCCGAACAACAGCGTATCACCTGCCCTCCAATTTCCCCCTCGTGTTGCAGCTCCCCGACGTGGAATACGGCCACCTACACTACACCACTTGGCCTAGCCTATGTGCTCGCCTGGCGTCTGTACCCGTGCCGCCACCAGCCGCTCGGAACCGCTCACCCGAGCCCGCTCCCACGCGCACGGCCGCCCTGCGTACTCCGCGACAAGCCGAACTGCCCGGCCCAACCGCTTGCGCACGCCTGCTCCCTTCCTGCCGTCCGCCCTCCTGCGCTCTGCCTCGGGC